>NC_057808.1:190555430-190855430 GCF_018294505.1 Triticum aestivum
CCCCCCCCCCTCTTCCTCCATATATACAGCCTTTAGGGTGTCGTTTAGACTTTGGGTTTTGTTTAGATTAAAAGTTCGCCATGGCTGCAACTTCGCGTACTACGTTTGTGTTCAACAACCAGACCAAGACGTCACAGAACCCCACCTTGATCAATAAATATTTCATCTTATATTCGCAATATCCAGATTGCAATCTTAGTTTCTTGCTTATTCTTCGTTTGCTTGTAGGAAATAGACCTTTGTGGTCAGGTTGATCGTGCTCTGGCGTTGTCAATAACCTCTCGGTGTTGTTTTAGCGATTGCTAAGGCGCAACGTCCTCGCACGTTCGTAGACGGATCGTCAAAGTCGACTTCCACCAAAGCGATATCCATCATTTAATCGAAAGACGGGACACCTTTGCCTCTATCAGGAATGCTTTAGTTATATAAGGGAATTGATTGTGGAAGGGAACGTATGGCTCTTTTTTCTCCTTATCCCGTGTCCCTCTAATTTTGAGTCATCTTTTCTATGGGATTAAGAATTAGGCTTCCTCAATTGTCAATCAGGATCACGAGTTACTATACCGTAGACTTATAGGAATGGTTGATCAGAGTCATCTTCCAGTTTTTGAGTACTTCATGTGTAGTAATGTTTAGTACTATCACATAACCTTGAGCTATGATGTCGAGTGTGGTACTACCCCACCTTTTGCTGGATGTCTCATGTTTTAAGCATTTTACTGTCGTTATGCTGCCCAAATTGTCCTAGGAATTTGAGAGACACTAATGCCATGAGATGCATTCTGCATCCCTATGTTGATGCTGATTCCATCCTTGTTGTCCTATGGTTTTGTTCCTCAAGATGTCGCACGACACTCGTCCCGCTGTTGATCATGGTCAGAGTCAGGCCAGCACTAGTAGAGCTGCTGAGGATTCTCCTGTTCCGCCTTCTCTAGCAGAAGTCATGTTAGATGTTGAGAGGAACAAGCGTGAGACTAACGCTTGTTGGCACGTATTGAGCGGATCACCGCACAACGGCACAGTGAGTCACTGACCATTCATGACTTCATCATCTTGCACCCGCCCACTTTCCATTATTCCGTTGAGCCACTTGATGAAGACGATTGGCTCTGTAGCATCACTCATGAATTGCATTCCGCGAACGTGGCCGAAGGTGACAAGGTCACCAATGCTACCTACCATTTGGAGGGTCCTGCCAGTCTGTGGTGGGGGAATTATTTGGTTATGCTTCTAGCTGAGCGAATTCCTACATGGAGAGATTTCACTTGGGCCTTTCATGAGCACCACGTTCCTCAGGGTCTCATAGGCTGCAAGAGGTAGGGGTTATGTAAGCTTACCCAGGGTAAGATCGATGTTGATGCTTAAAGTAGAGAGTTTGAGAACCTTGCCCGCTATGCCACAGAGGAGGTGTCCACGGACGCCAAGAGGGAGGCTAGGTTCCAGAAGGGTCTCAACCCGAAGCTGCATCGTCAGCTTCATTTTCATGACCGTGCTACCTTCCAGGCTCTTGTGAATAAGGCCGTTAATGCAGAGACATCTCAGCTCACTTACGAGGAGTCATGTAAGCATACCCGTGATCTTGGTTCTTCCTCCGCATCTGGTTCTCAGAAGCGCTGGATTTGGGTTCCGAACACAACTCTTCCACCTGGATATACATCGAGGCCATCTTATGTGGCGCCTCACCCAGTTCAGCAGTATGCTCCACCCAGGCCTATTGGTGGGCCGTCTGCCAATGCGGGTCCACATCCTAAATACAGGATCTGCTACATATGTGGAGATTCAGGCCACATCTCTCGTAACGGCCCTCAGACCAGCATTGCTCCACCTATGTCCGGAAAAGTCTATTGGGCGTGGTAAGCCATTAGCCAAGATAATCCGTGTCCAGCCAGCTACCCCTGAACGAGGCCATGTGCATCATGTCTCAGCTGAAGAAGCTCAAGATGATCCTGATGTCGTTCTTGGTATGCTCCTTGTCAATTGCCATCCAACATCGGTTTTGTTCGATACTAGAGCATCTCACTCCTTCATCTCTGAAGGCTACACTCGTTTGCACAACATGTCCTTTTGTGAAATGCCGACTCCACTAGAAATTCAAACCCCAGGGTCTAGATGGCAAACCACTAGAATAAGCTATGGCAATGAAGTCCTTATTGTCGTATTCATTGATTCACTGATAGCTCTCAAGTCTTCAGATATTAACATCATCTTGGGTATGGACTGGAGGTTAGCTCATCATGCCAAGATTGATTTTTACACTAGGTTTGTTCAGCTTACACACCCATCTGGCAAGATAGTCACGGTCTCACCTAGAGTTGCAAAGCATCAGCTCTATTCACTTAATGCCAACCCTCGTCCAGCCCTTGAAGATATTTCGATACTCCGTGACGTTCCGAATGTCTTTCTAGAGGAACTGGCAGATATGCCACCTGGCAGAGATGTAGAGTTTGTCATAGACCTCATTCCAGGAACTTCCCCAATTTCTAGGAGACCTTACAAGATAGCACCCTTAGAGCTAGCTGAGCTTAAGAAGGAACTCGATGAGTCAAGGGTTTCATCTGTCCTAGTTCTTCTCCTTGGGCTTATCCCATTCTCTTTGTTAAGAAGAAGGATGGTACGGATCGGATGGTTGTAGATTATCGTCCCGTTAACTTGGTCACGATAAAGATCAAGTATCCGCTCCCAAGATCAATGACCTGTATGATCAACTCGCTATATCTTCAGTCTTTTCTAAGATGGATTTGTGGTAAGGCTATCATCAAATCAAGATCAGAAATGGGGAATTCCTAGGACGGCCTTTGTTACTTGTTATGGCCAGTACGAGTACACCGTTATCTCCTTTGGTCTAACCAATGCTCCAGCCACATTCTCCCGCTTGATGAACTCGATCTTCATGGAGTATTTAGATAAGTTCATCGTGGTTTACCTCGATGATGTTCTTATTTACTCGTGGAATGAGGAAGAGCATGCCGAGCATCTTAAACTTGTGTTAGAAAAACTCAGAGAACACCGCCTTTATGCCAAGTTCTCCAAGTGTGAATTTTGGTTGCGAGAAGTGACTTCTCTAGGCCACGTGATCTCTAGTAAGGGCAGTGTTGTCAATCCCAAGAGAGTTCAGGCCGTCCTTGATTGGACTCCACCTGAATCAGTTAAGAAAGTTAGGAGTTTTCTTCATTTAGCAAGCTATTTTTGCCGCTCCATTAAGAACTTCTCCAAAGTTTCCAAGCCTCTTACTAAAATCCTCAAGAAAGATAAAAAGTTTGAGTGGTCCCCATAGTGCGAGAACAGTTTTTAGGAACTGGAAAGACGCATGACTTCTGCTCCCATACTTGTGCCACCGGACTTCTCCAAGGATTTTGTTATCTATTGTGATGCCTCGCGATAGGGACTAGGTTGCATTGTTATGTAGGATTGCAATGTGATTGCCTATGCATCTCGACAGTTGCATCCACAAGAGAATAATTATCCTACACATGATCTAGAGTTTGCAGCCATAGTCTATGCATTTAAGACTGATAAGTCCATTTTGCATCATGTTTTCATACTGTTATTTATGGTGTTTTTATACATAATAATGCTTTTTGGATTAATTCTAATGCCTTTTCTCTCATAATTTGCAAGGTACACACAAAGAGGGAGAATTCCGGCAGCTGGAGATCTGGACCTGGGAAACCTACGTTAGTCTACCTATTCTGCACAACTCCAAACAAGCTCAAACATTACGGAGAATTTTTATGGAATATATGAGGAATATTGGAGCCAATAAGTACCAGAGGGGGCCCGCCAGGTGGGCACAACCCACCTGGGCGCACCAGGGAGCCTAGGCGCACCCTGGTGGGTTGTGCTCTCCTCGGCCCACCTCTGGTTCCCATCTTCTGGTATATAAGTCATTTTGACCTAGAAAAAATAAGGAGAGGACTTTCGGGATGGAGCACCACCGTCTCGAGGCGGAACTTGGGCAGGACCACTTTTTCCCTCCAGCGGAGCGATTTCGCCGGGGGAACTTCCCTCCCGGAGGGGGAAATCATCGTCATCATCATTAGCAACAACTCTCCCATCTTGGGGGAGGGCAATCTCCATCAACATCTTCAACAACACCATCTCCTCTCAAACCCTAACTCATCTCTTGTGTTCAATCTTTGTACCGGAACTATAGATTGGTGCTTGTGGGTGACTAGTAGTGTTGATTACATCATGTAGTTGGTTACTATATGGTTTATTTGGTGGAAGATTATATGTTCAGATCCAATATGCTATTTAATACCCCTCTGATCTTGACATGATTATCATTTGTGAGTAGTTACTTTTGTTCTTGAGGTCACGGGAGAAATCATGTTGGAAGTAATCATGTGAACTTGATATGTGTTCGATATTTTGAGAGTATGTATGATGTGGTTCCCTTTGTGGTGTCATGTGAACGTCAACTACATGACACTTCACCATATTTGGGCCTAAGGGAATGCATTGTGGAGTAGTTATTAGATGATGGGTTGCGAGAGTGATAGAAGCTTAAACCCTAGTTTATGCGCAATTCCGTAAGGGACCGATTGGATCAAAAACTTTAATGCTATGGTTAGAATTTATTCTTAATACTTTTCTCGTAGCTGCAGATGCTTGCGAGGGGGTTAATCATAAGTAGGAGGTTTGTTCAAGTAAGAACAACACTTAAGCACCGGTCTACCCACATATCAAATTATCAAAGTAGCGAACACAAATCGAATCAACATGATGAAATTGACTAGATGAAATTCCCTTGTACCCTCAAGAATGCTTTGCTTACTATAAGATACCGTTTTGGCCTGTCCTTTGCCTCAAAAGTATTATGCTATCTTGCTGCCCTTTTGTTACTACTATCGTTACCTGCTCGTTACAAATTATCTCGCTATCAAACTACTCTGTTACTTACAATTTCAGCACTTGCAAACATTACCTTGCTGAAAACCACTTGTCATTTCCTTCTGCTCCTCGTTGGGTTCGACACTCTTACTTATCGACAAGAGCTACAATTGATCCCATATAATTTGGGTCATCAAGGCTATTTTCTGGTGCCGTTGCCGGGGAGTGAAGCGCCTTTGGTATGTGGAATTTGGTAAGGAAACATGTATATAGTGTGCTGAAATTTATTGTCACTTGTTACTATGGAAAACAATCCTTTGAGGGGTTTGTTCGGTATCTTCACCTCGACCGGAACTACAATTAGCTACCCCTCAACCTACTGCACCTACTAAAAATATTGAATATGAAATTCCTTCGGGTATGATAGAACAACTGCTCGCTAATCCTTATGCAGGAGATGGAACAGAACATCCTGATATGCACTTAATATATGTGGAAGAAATTTGTGGATTGTTTAAGCTTGCAGGTTTACCCAGAGATGAAGTTAAGAAGAAGGTTTTCCCTTTATCTTTCAAGGGAAAAGCATTGGCATGGTATAGGCTATGCGATGATATTGGATCTTGGAATTGGAATCGACTGAAATTGGAGTTTCACCAAAAAAATATCCTATGCATCTACTTCATCGCGATCGGAATTATATATATATATAACTTTTGGCCTCGTGAAGGAGAAAGTATCACTCTAGCTTGGGGGAGGCTTAAGTCAATGTTATATTCATCCCCCAATCATGAGATCTCAAGAGAAATTATTATCCAGAATTTTTATGCTCGGCTTTCTCATAATGATCGATCCATGCTTGATACTTCTTGTGCTGGTTCTTTTATGAAGAAGACAATTGAATTCCGATGGGATCTTTTGGAAAGAATTAAACGCAAATCTAAAGATTGGGAACCCGAGAAGGTAAAGAGTCAGGTATTAAGCTTGAGTATGATTGTGTTAAATCTTTTATGAATACCGATGCTTTTCAAAAGTTTAGCACTAAATTTGGACTTGACTCTGAGATAGTAGCCTCCTTTTGTGAATCATTTGCTACTCATGTTGATCTCCCTAATGAGAAGTGGTTTAAATATCACCCACCTATTAAGGAAGAAATTAAAGAACCGGTACTAGCTAAATAGGAAACTATTATTTATAATGTTGATCCAGTTGTTCCTACTACTTACATTGAGAAACCACCTTTCCCTGTTAGGATAAAGGAACACGCTAAAGTTTCAACTGTGGTTAACAAGAGTTATATTAGAACACCTAAACCCGATGAACAAATTAAAGTAGAACCTAGTGTTGCTATGGTTAAGGATCTCCTGGAAGAAAATGTAGATGGGCATGTTATTTACTTCTGTAATGAAGCTACTAGAATTGTCAAACCTGATAAAACAGATAATCATAGACCCGTTGTTGGCATGCCCGTTGTCTCAGTTAAAATAGGAGATAACTGTTCTCATGGTTTATGCGACATAGGTGCTAGCGTGAGTGCTATTCCTTTTACCTTATATCAAGAAATTATGAATGACATAGCACCCGTAGGAATAGAAGAAATAGATGTTACTATTAAACTTGCTAATAGAGATACTATTTCACCAATTGGGATTGTTAGAGATGTTAAAGTCTTGTGTGGAAAAATAAAATACCCTACTAATTTTCTTGTTCTTGGTTCCCCACAAGATGACTTCTGTCCCATTATCTTTGGTAGACCTTTCTTGAACACCGTTAATGCTAAAATAGATTGTAAGAAACAAACTGTCGGTGTCAGCTTTGGTGATGAGTCTCATGAGTTTCATTTTTCTAGTTTAGTAGAAAACCTCATAAAAAAGAATTTCCTAGTAAGGATGAAGTAATTGGTCTTGCTTCGATTGTTGTGCCTCCTACTGATCCTTTAGAACAATATCTGCTAGACCATGAAAATGATTTACATATGCATGGAAGAAATGAAATAGAAGAGATTTTCTTTGAACAACGTCCTCTGCTTAAACACAATTTGCCTATTGAAACTTTGTGAGGTCCTCCTCCACCTAAAGGTGATCCTGTGTTCGCATTAAGACAATTGCCAGACACCTTGAAATATGCTTATCTTGATGAAAAGAAGATATATCCTGTTATTATTAGTGCTAACCTTTCAGAACATGAAGAAGAAAGACTATTGAAAGTTCTAAGGAAGCACCGGGCTGCTATTGGATATACTCTTGATGATTTAAAGGGCATTAGTCCCACTCTATGTCAGCACAAAATTAATATGGAACCTGATGCTAAACCCGTTGTTGATCACCAACGTCGGTTAAATCTGAAGATGAAGGAAGTGGTAAGAACGGAAATATTAAAACTTCTGGAAGAAGGTATAATCTATCCTATAGCTGATAGTAGATGTGTATGTCCTGTTCATTGTGTCCCTAAGAAGGGAGGTATTACTGTTGTTCCTAATGATAATAATGAACTTATTCCACAAATAATTGTTACAGGCTATAGAATGGTAATTGATTTTAGAAAATTAAACAAAGCAACTAGAAAAGATCATTACCCTTTGCCTTTTATTGATCAAATGCTAGAAAGATTGTCAAAGCACACACATGTTTGCTTCCTTGATGGATACTCTGGTTTTTCACAAATACATGTTTCTCAACCTGATCAAGAAAAGACCACTTTCACTTGTCCCTTTGAAACTTATGCTTATAGACGTCTGCCTTTCGGTTTATGCAATGCACCTGCTACCTTTCAAAGATGTATGACTGCTACATTCTTTGACTTTTGTGATAAGGTTGTTGAGGTTTTCATGGATGACTTTTCCATTTATGGGAACTCTTTTGATGATTGTTTAAGCAATCTTGATCGAGTTTTGCTGAGATGCGAGCAAACAAATCTTGTCTTGAATTGCGAGAAGTGCCACTTTATTGTTAATGAAGGTATGGGCCATAAAATTTCTGAAAGAGGTATTGAAGTGGACAAAGCTAAGGTTGATGCAATTGAGGAAATGCCATGTCCTAAAGATATCAAAGGTATTCGTAGTTTCTTAGGTCGTGCCGGTTTCTATAGGAGATTTATCAAAGACCTTTCTAAAATTTCTAGGCCCCTCACAAACTTTTGCAAAAGGATGTTCCTTTTGTTTTATATGATGATTGTTTAGAAGCCTTTGAAACACTCAAGAAAGCCTTAATTTCTACACCTATTGTTCAACCGCCTGACTGGATCTTGCCTTTTGAAATTATGTGTGAAGCTAGTGACTATGCTAATCATGTTGTTCTAGGACAAAGAGTTGATAAGAAACTGAATGTTATTCATTATGCTAGTAATAAACAATGCTCAATGAAATTATGCTCCTACTGAAAAAGAATACCTAGCAGTGGTGTTTGCTTGTGATAAATTTAGATCTTACATTGTTGATTCGAAAGTAATTGTTCACACCGATCATGCTGCTATAAAATATCTTATGGAAAAGAAAGATGCTAAACCTAGACTTATTCGATGGGTTCTCTTGCTACAAGAATTTGATTTACATATCACTGATAGAAAAGGAGCTGAGAACCCCATAGCTGATAACTTGTCTAGGCTTGAAAATGTTCTTGATGACCCACTATCTATTGATGATAGTTTTCCTGATGAGCAGTTCGCTGCAATAAATGTTTCTCATAACACTCCTTGGTATGCTGACTATGCTAATTACATTGTTGCTAAATATTTACCACCTAGCTTCACATACCAACAAAAGAAAAAAATATTTTATGATTTAAGACACTACTTTTGGGATGACTCACAACTTTATAAAGAAGGAGTAGATGGTATTGTTAGACGTTGTGTACCTGAGCATGAACAGGGACAAATCCTACGGAAATGTCACTCCGAAGCTTATGGAGGACATCATGCTGGAGACGGAACTGCTCACAAGGCATTGCAGTCTGGATGTTATTGACCTATGGATTATTCACTTCCAGTTGAACCATTTGATGTTTGGGGATTTGATTACATGGGACCTTTTCCTTCCTCTAATGGGTATACACATATTTTGGTTGATGTTGATTATGTAACTAAGTGGGTAGAAGCTATTCCAACCAGTATTGCTAATCACAACACCTCTATTAAATTCGCACGGAAGTTATTTTCCCAAGGTTTGGAGTCCCTAGATATTTAATGACTGATGGTGGTTCACACTTTATTCATGGCGCTTTCTGTAAAATGCTTGCCAAGTATGACATTAACCATAGAATTGCATAACCCTATCATCCTCAATCTAGTGGTCAATTTGAACTTAGCAATAGAGAAATAAAATTAATTTTGCAAAAGACTTTCAATAGGTCCCGGAAGAATTGGTCTAAGAAATTAGATGATGCACTTTGGGCTTATAGAACATCATATAAAACTCCTATGGGTATGTCTCCTTATAAAATGGTTTATGGAAAGGCTTGTCATTTACCTCTTGAGTAAGAACATAAAGCATATTAGGCAATCAAAGAACTCAACTATGATTTCAAACTTGCCGGTGACAAGAGGTTATTTGATATTAGCTCAGTAGATGAATGGAGAACCCAAGCTTATGAAAATGCCAGGTTATTTAAAGAAAAAGTAAAAAGATGGCATGATAAAAGAATCCAAAAGCGTGAGTTTAAAGTTGGAGAATATGTTCTTTTGTACAACTCTCGTTTCAGATTATTTGCAGGAATATTCCTCTCCAAATGGGAAGGACCCTATGTTATCGAGGAGGTTTACCGTCTGGAGTTATCAAAATAAATAATGCCGTAGGTACTAACCCGAAGGTTGTTAATGGGCAACGAATAAAACATTATATCTCAGGTATGCCCATTAATGTTGAAAGTAATATTATCCAAACTATGACACCGGAAGAACACATAATAGAGTCCTTCCGAAAGACTCCAGAATCGTGAAAAAGAGAAGGTACGTGATACGGCAAGTAATCGGACTCCGAAAAATCCGCAAAAATATTTTTGTCAGTTTTGGAATATTTAGAAAATTAGGAAAATAAGAAACTACCAGGAAAGTGACCCTGGTGGGCACAAGACACCTGGGCGCGCCCAGGTGGGTTGTGCCCACCTCGGGTACCTTCTGGACTCCGATTTTCTCCCGTTTGCTTGTTTCACAAGATAAAAAATCTTTATATACACCCCGAACCTATTGACCACCCTATCGCGAAGAAATCTTCTGTTTTCTTTTGTTGCTGTTTTCCAGATAGATATGAAAATATGTCATCCCAAGACTCCAAGGGTCAGAGGTATGTTGCTGATTTTATCGCAAACCCCGAGTCTTATGGGGATGTGGAGCACTATAGACGGACTTCCGAAGAGGATGAAGATGAGTCAGTTCCTCCTCGTTTCAAAAATGAAAGTATGGAGGCAATATGCAAGAGGATAATAAAGCTCGAGATGGAGAACGATGAGTTGAGGATAGATAACTTTATCCTCCGGAGTAAGTTGGATGAGAAGAAGAACAAGGACAAACCCTCTACTTCATCATCTCCACCATCTTCTTCATCACCGAAAGAAAATTGAGTATCGGGTATGGGCACTCCCCTTGGCTTCCGCCAAGCTTGGGGGAGGTGCCCCAGTATCGTATCACCCCCACTATCTTTTGCGTTTACTTATTTTAGTTCGATCTTTTGCTTTAGATGAATAAAAGTTTAGTTTGATCCTTTCTTTTCGAGAGCTTGCTTAGTGATCTATCCTTGTAATCGTGTGCGTGATATATAAAGTTTAGTTTGAGTTTTTGCTTTCTTTACTTTCATGTTGCAATAAAAAGAAAGTAAATAAATGAAAAAAAATCATATGCTAATCTTATGGTAGGTGATGGCACCACATAAGGAAAAGAGTAAGTAGAAAATTTTATTAGAGATTGACAAACATAGCATTGGTCAATGATGCAATTCATGAAAGAATTAATAAGGGAAGAGAAGATTCACATATAAATATACTATCCTGGAAATCTTTTTTGATTGTGAGCCCCCATCAAAATATTATATGCCAAAATTGTTGACGTTGGACTAGGAAGACAACGTAATGATTTATGTTTGTTCATATTCACACAGAAGTTATATTGTCATAGATCCTCCAAAATGTGGTGCTTGCCCCCCAACTTTGCTAGCAAAAAATTCCGCACTAAGTGGAGATACTACTTGTGCATCCAAAGACCCTTAAACCCAAATCTTATTTTCAAGAGTCCACCATACCTACCCAGGGATTGAGCAAGATCCCTCAAGTAAGTTGTCATCGGTGCAATAAAGGCAATAAAAATTGCTTCTAAAACTGTGAGACCATTTAGTGTAAGAGAAAATTGAGCGTTGTATGAACTTGTGATGGTGAAGAATAAAAGCGACAGACTGCATAATAAAGGTTGCCATCACAAGGGGCAATACAACGTGACGTTCTTTTGCACTAAGGTGTTGAGCATACAAACAAATAAGTGCATGGCAACCTCTGCTTCCCTCTGTGAAGGGCCTATCTTTTACTTTTATGTATTTACTTTTATGCAAGAGTCAAAGTTTTTCTCTCTATTCCTTTTTATTTTTCTCCTTTGGCCAGCATCATGTGGTGAGGAAAGATCTAGGCACATATGTCCAGTTGAATATGGGTAGCATGACTAATTATTGTTGACATCACCCTTGAGGTGAATACGTTGGGAGGCGAAACTGTAAGCCCCTATCTTTCTATGTGTCCGGTTGAAACGTTTTGCTCATGTGTATGCGGTGAGTGTTTGCAATCATAGAAGACTATATGATGGTTGAGTATGTGGACTTGCCTAAAGGCTCCGAAAAAATGATGGATTGTAGTTGCAAAGTTTACTGAGAACATAGTATGTTGGTTTCTAATAGAGTTTATGATTATACTTCGACAGTGTGATGAACTGTTACTTATTCAAGAGAAGTCTATGATAAAAGTTCTGTGATAAAAGTTTTATGTTTAGCTTTGTTGCTGTTATAATAATCTACATGATGCTTCTATGTCCGTATTTTGTTTTTATCGACACCTCTCTCTCTAAGCATGTGGGCATGTTTTTCGATTTCGGTTTTCGCTTGAGGACAAGCGAGGTCTAAGCTTGGGGGAGTTGATACGTCCATCTTGCACCATGTTTTCCTACTGTTATTTATGGTGTTTTATACATAATAATGCTTTTTTGAGTAATTCTAATGCCTTTTCTCTCATAATTTGCAAAGTACACACAAAGAGGGAGAATTCCGGCAGCTGGAAATCTGGACCTGGAAATGCTATGCCAGGCTACCTATTCTGCACAACTCCAAACAAGCTCAAACTTTACGGAGAATTTTTATGGAATATATGAGGAATATTGGAGCCAATAAGTACCAGAGGGGGCCCACCATATGGGCAAAACCCACCTGGGCGCGCCAGGGAGCCCATGCGCGCCCTGGTGGGTTGTGCTCTCCTTGGCCCACCTCCGGTGCCCATCTTCTGGTATATAAGTCATTTTGACCTATAAGAAATAAGGAGAGGACTTTCGGGATGGAGCGCCGCCGTCTCGAGGCGGAACTTGGGCAGGACCACTTTAGCTGTCCGGCAGAGCGATTCCGCGGGGGAACTTCCCTTCCGGAGGGGGAAATCATCGTCATCATCATCACCAACAACTCTCCCATCTTGGGGAGGGCAATCTCCAACAACATCTTCAACAACACCTTCTCCTCTCAAACCGTAGTTCATCTCTTGTGTTCAATCTTTGTACCAGAACTACAGATTGGTGCTTGTGGGTGACTAGTAGTGTTGATTAGTTGATTACTCTATGGTTTATTTGGTGAAAGATTATATGTTCAGATCCAATATGCTATTTAATACCCCTCTGATTGACATGATTATCATTTTTGAGTAGTTACTTTTGTTTTGATGTCACGGGAGAAATCATGTTGCAAGTAATCATGTGAACTAGATTTGTATTTGATATTTTTATAGTATGTATGTTGTGATTCCCTTAGTGGTGTCATGTGAACGTCAACTACATGACACTTCACCATATTTGGGCCTAAGGGAATGCATTGTGGAGTAGTTATTAGATGATGGGTTGCGAGAGTGACAGAAGCTTAAACCCTAGTTTAATGATATGGTTAGAATTTATTCTTAATACTTTTCTCGTAGTTGCAGATGCTTGCAAGGGGGTTAATCATAAGTAGGAGGTTTGTTCAGGTAAGAACATCAGCTAAGCACCGGTCCACCCACATATCAAATTATCAAAGTAGCAAACACGAATCGAATCAACATGATGAAAGTGACTAGATGAAATTCCCGTGTACCCTCAAGAACACTTTGCTAACTATAAGAGACCGTTTTGGCATGTCCTTTTGTAACATCCCAAATTTTCAATTTGGTATGTTATACATAGATCATCTTTGCATATCATATTTTATTGCATTTTGGCAAATCCTCGATAAATCCTAAGCAACTCAAGGACCCTCGGAGAGAGTTGGGGATTTTCTCAAATTTTCATATTTGATTTTTCATCAAATAATAAGACGAGGATTTTTGGTTTTAATTATTTTTCTCTCTGGAAAAATATTTCATTAAACCAAATAACTGAGAGGAGAAAATATGACTTCTCCAAAACAATTGAAATACTGGAGGAAAAATGTTAAAATCATTTATTGGATTTTATTCGGATTTTATTTGCAATTTTAATTGCATTAAAAATATTGCATGTTTTCAAAAATTTATTTTGTGTTAAAAAAATGTTCACCCTATTCTAGATTTTCTAACTAGACGGGGAAAATTTGTTTTATCTTTTTTGGACTTTTATTTATTTTTCTACGAATGTTTTTCCACGGAACGTATTTAAAAAAATGCGCATCGCCCGACTGGGCCGAGGCCCAGCCGAGCCGCCGGCCCGCTCGCGCCTTCTCCTCCCCGCGTAAGCGCGCCGCCGCGCCGTGTCCATGGCGGACACGGGAGCCGCACCCCGCCCGGCTTGCCCCTCCCCCAAGTCGCCGGACCCCCCCTTCTATATATACCCCCTGCCTCCTCCTCTCACTCCGCCGCCCGCACCCGCACTCGCCGCCGCCGGAGCCGGAGCTCGAGCCCGCGCCGCCGCTCGCCGAACCCACCCGCCTCACCGCCGCTCGCACCCCCCCTCGAGCCCCCAAGCCCCGCCGCCCCCGCCGCCCCTCGCCGGAGTCGCCGGAGACCCGCCGGAGCCCGTCACCGAGGTAGCCGCACCTCGCCTCGTTTTACCGGTTTTGTTAAAAGAAACGTTCGTTTTAAAAAAAACCCTAGATTGGTTTTTTTCGGTTTTGTTATTTTGTGAGCGTTCACCGAACCGTTCGTTTTAACGAACGCGTTCGTCGGTTTTTCTCTGTTAACGAACGTCCGTTCTTTAACCGTTCTTCCGTTTTTCTTTTTCGTCGGATTTTTCCGCGATTATCTCAGATTCGATTTCTGATCGAATCTTCGTTTCTGTTTAACTTTTCGCTCGTTTATCGGAATCAGGCGATTCAAGCGCCTAGAGTTTCGTCTCGAAATTCTCTTTCCGTTTAACCTACTCAAACAAGTTTTTGCTACTATAAAATTTGACCTAGATCCAGATTAGTAAACGAAGCTTGTTTCTTTCGCCGTTTGACTTTCGTTGCTTCGTTCGAGTTGATTCTTTTTGCAAACCGGAGTTCTTAAGTTGACCTTTCTGGTTGGATCTTTCATTCGAGTTTTACCTGTGCATTAGATGAGTACTTATTGTTTGCTTGTTTGTTTGCGATAGAGTACCCGGAGTGTGCCGCTTGTTACTTCGAATCGCTAGGTTTCGCGGATCATCAGCAAGGCAAGTAACACTTTGATCATACTTTCCATACCCAGTTTTATTGCATTAGATCTTTTCCTCAAACAATTGCATGATTAGGATCTAATTAAATTGTGGGAACTGGGAAGTAGTTGAGGTAGTACCTATTACCTATTCTTTTATCAAACCCTTGGGAGTTACTTCTACGTTGCTATTATTATTGCCATGCTATGCTCGTAGACGTGGATTGGGTTTGAGAGATATTCATGACAGATGTGAGATTGTTAATAATGGTTTACCTAAGGTGGCAACTAAAACTCACATCTGGGTGGATTGAGGCACCTGGAGAATCCAGTGTTGTCTGTATGTATAAGGACCGCCACCCAGGCTCAAAGGGATCATAAGATTATTCATGCTAGAAACTTCCGTGTGCAGCCACAAGCTATTATGGGCTCTAGCATAGTTGAGTAGGTTGCATGATCTCTTGAAGAGGTGGGCTAGCAGATGTAGGGGAAAGTAGGTGTACCGGTCCACCCAGAGTAAAGAGTGATTGTTCCTGAAAGGCTGTGTCTCGGTCATCCGTTTCTCAAACATCATGCAGTGCGAGAATCAAGCGGAGGCGATCGAGTCTTGTGGGGAAAAGTGCGCAAACCTCTGCAGAGTGTACAAACTAATCATGGTTAGCCGTGTCCCCGGTTATGGACAACTTGAGTATCTAGTACCTGGATTATCATTTGAATCTCATCACCATGTTACTTTTAATTAATTTGTTGGGTTAATGATGACACTTAATTGGGATTGAGTTGGAGGTACCTTCTCAATGTTTAACAACCACCATGATAGTTAAATAAAATTTATTCCTTTGAAGTAGGGAAAAATTGGCTTTTCGCAAAATTGTAACCATAGAGCTTTCCACCAGCCATATATGCATGTAGTATAGAATTATTATTGTTTATTATTCTCTATGTGCTACTTTGCCAGCATATTCCATGTGCTGACCCGTTTTCGGGCTGCAACGTTTCATGTTGCAGACTTTTCAGACGACGAGTAAGGTGCCTTAGGTCGTGGTCTTATACTCAGTGATGCCGCTGGAGTTGATGGACTCACTTATCTTCCAAGTCTTCCGCTGTTATCGTTTAGATGGCCTT
This sequence comes from Triticum aestivum, assembly GCF_018294505.1. Lineage (NCBI taxonomy): Eukaryota > Viridiplantae > Streptophyta > Magnoliopsida > Poales > Poaceae > Triticum > Triticum aestivum. The sequence goes on from NC_057808.1 coordinate 190,571,171, forward strand.
AAGCCATATTTATCATACTTAATCTCTTTGGAGATATTCGATGTAATAAGTGTGTGATTGCTACTCTGTTATAAATCCTCCATTTGTACTGTGCGTGTCAGCATTACTGATCCAGGGATGACACTGGTGCACAGCAGCACAGACCATTTGAGGTCTGGTCGCTACAAAGGTGGTATCAGAGCACACGCTGACTGTAGGACACGACCACTAAGCTTAAGCCCTAGAAAGCTTCTCTCTTCTCATTTCTGACCCCTCTCCACTTTCTACTCTTTTAGGAATGGCGGATGCAAGGAGCAAGTTCATGCAACCAGATGAAGACACGCCTTTTGGTCGACACTTGAAGGAAGTCACTAAGTATTTGAACATAGGAATACCAAGCATCACCGGAACCTACAACGCCACATTACCCGAAGAGGAGAGCTGGAAGATTCAAGTTCACATTCCAGGAAGGACGTTTGTGCCAGTTACTGAACCCATAAGATTGGTTTTCGAAGCACCAACCTGGAGTTTAGGGAAGAGCATGGCCGCACACATCGCCATGGGACGCATTGGAGAAGTCTACCACCAGGAGCTTAAGGATACAATTTATCAGATTTGTGGACGCCGAGACGCGCAATGGGAGATGATCAGAACCAAGAAGGATGGATCAATCGCAGCTTTCATCCAGGAGCAAAACCAACATATTCGTCGCCAGGAGAACCAGATGTGCACGGACAAGGAAGAACTGAAGAAGGCATTAACCAAGATCAAGGAGCTGGAGGAAGAACTCAAGGCTACACGCGAGGATTATATGGAGGAAATCATCGCACTAGTAGGGAAGAATGACGACCTGGAGAAGAAGATTGGAGTATTCATGGGAAATCCAGTGCCAAAAGCAAAGGATGACGAATGCACTTGTCCGGATAACTACATCATCATCGACGACACCGACTCGGAACCAAGTGAAGATGACTTTGTTGATGAAGCTGGAGCAGACATCATGGAGTCTTCAACGGATTAGAATTTCTAGTAGACCACCATATCAGTAGTAGTTTTCCCCCATTTAATAGTATAGTTCAAGCACTTTGTAACGCTAGTTAGATCGATTGTTATGCCTTGTTTGAATTGATTGAGTGATATTGATTGTATTTGTCTCATGAGCATATGGGTAGTGTTTTCTCTCTAGACCTCATTCTATTCTTAACTCTCATCTTTTCTAAACCTATCAGATGCCTCCGAGACGCGACACCGGATTTGTTTTTCCACCAGAGATCACCCAGTTGATTCAGCAGCAGAATGCCCTGATGCAAGTGTTAGTGCAGAACCAAGGCAACAACAACAACCCACCGCCACCACCACCTGTTGATCACTTAGCCCGTTTCTTAAGGCTAAACCCGCCGGTGTTTTCCAGTAGCACCGAGCCGATTGTTGCAGATGATTGGCTCCGCAAAGTTGGAAGGGAGTTGACCACTGCAGGATGCACAGATGCGGAAAGAGTGCGTTTTGCCGCACATCAGCTTGATGGACCCGCAGCATCATGGTGGGAGAATTATACAGCCACGCACCCTATTGACACTGTCACATGGGACCAGTTTCAGCAAGCTTTCCGTACAGCTCATGTTTCAGCAGGAGCTATGGCTATGAAGAAGCGTGAGTTTCGCAACCTACGCCAAGGAGGACGCACCGTAGGCCAGTATGTGGAGGATTTCAGTAAGTTAGCACGTTATGCACCAGATGACGTTGCTACAGATGCAGCCAAGCAGGAGAAATTTTTGGAAGGACTGAATGATGAACTGAGTATGCAGTTGATGGTAGCAACCTTCAACAACTACCAGGAGCTGGTAGATAGAGCTCTCATGATTGAAGGGAAGCAACAGCAGATTGAAAACCGTAAGAGGAAGTATGGACAAGGGAAGTACAATTCTGGAGCTCAGCAGAAGCCACGATTTACCCCGAAGCCGGGAGGACAGTTTCAGCATACCCATGGAGGAGGTAGTTCGCACAACCATAATGGCTCCAAGAATGGTAATGGGAATGGAGGAAGCAACGGACAGAACCGCACCAACCCATCTACCCCAACCAAGAGGGATCTAAGTCACATTACTTGCTTCAAGTGCCAGAAGACTGGACATTATGCAACTGATTGTCCTGAAGCCCAAAATGGAAATGGCAATGGAAGCTCTGGGAAGAAGCCGAACCCGTTCAACAAAGGACATGTGAACCACGTGAGCGTGGAGGAGGTTGAAGCTCAGCCTGATGCAGTAATAGGTAAGTTTTTGGTTAAGTCATTTACTGCAACCGTTCTTTTCGATACTGGTGCATCGCATTCATACATATCAAGGGGATTTGTGAATAAGTTTAAGATGTCCACCCAAGTTCTCAAAACCCCTATGTTAGTAACCTCGCCAGGAGCAGAGTATATGGCAAGCCAAGGATGTTTTCAGATACCATTGGCCATTGGTAGGCATGTTTTCCCCTCAGACCTCATAGTTTTGGAGTCGCAAGGTTTGGATGTGATTTTGGGAATGGATTGGCTATCGTTGTATGGAGGAAACATCGATTGTGCCAGCAAGACGATTTTGCTTACCACCCCGGAAGGAAAAAGGATCAAGTATGTATCCCGGCATATGCCGAAGAGGACTCAAGTGAATTCCTTATCAGGAGTTGTACAGGAGGAAGTACCAGTGGTGAAGGATTATCCGGATGTATTTCCAGAAGAGTTGCCAGGCATGCCACCAGATAGAGACATTGAGTTCTTGATTGAACTTTTGCCAGGCACAGGGCCAATATCTAAGAGACCGTACAGGATGCCCGCAAAGGATTTGGAGGAAATTAAGAAGCAGATCAAGGAGTTACTGGATAAAGGCTATATTCGCCCAAGTTCGTCACCTTGGGGATCACCAGTACTTCTAGTGGAGAAGAAAGATGGATCGCTGAGGATGGTTGTTGATTACCGAGGATTGAATGAAGTGACCATCAAAAACAAGTACCCACTGCCGATGATCAATGATTTGTTTGACCGCCTACAAGGAGCTAAAGTATTTTCCAAGATCGATCTACGATCAGGATACCATCAGTTAAAGATTCGAGAGCAGGATATACCTAAGACGGCTTTTACCACCAGATATGGATTGTATGAGTATACCGTTATGTCATTTGGTCTGACTAACGCACCTGCCTATTTCATGAACCTGATGAACAAAGTGTTTATGGAGTTTTTGGATAAGTTCGTCGTGGTGTTCATTGATGATATTTTAATCTTTTCCAAGAATGAGGAAGAGCATGAGGAGCATTTGCGATTGGTACTTGAGAAGCTCAGAGAACATCAGTTATATGCCAAGTTCAGCAAGTGTGAGTTTTGGCTGAAGGAAGTTGGATTCCTTGGACATGTTATTTCTGGAGAAGGAATAGCAGTAGACCCTGCCAAGGTTGACACAGTGACAAGTTGGGAATCACCCACGACAGTTGGAGAAATCCGGAGTTTTCTTGGACTTGCAGGATACTACCGGAGATTCATCGAGAATTTCTCGAAGATTGCTAAGCCCATGACTGAGCTATTGAAGAAGGACACCAAATTCAATTGGACTGAGGAATGTGAAGCTAGTTTCCAAGAGTTGAAGAAACGATTGGTTACATCACCAGTGTTGATTCTGCCAGATCAACGCAAGGACTATGAAGTTTATTGCGACGCTTCTCGTCGAGGACTTGGAGCAGTGCTTATGCAGGAAGGAAGAGTTGTGTCATATGCTTCACGACAACTTAAACCCCATGAGAAGAATTATGCTACGCATGATTTGGAATTAGCAGCCGTGGTGCATGCATTGAAGACATGGAGACATTTTCTCATCGGAAACCATTGTGAGGTGTATACAGATCACAAGAGTTTGAAGTATATTTTCACGCAGAAGGAGTTAAATCTCAGACAGAGGAGATGGTTGGAGCTCATTAAAGATTATGATATGAGATTGCATTATCACCCAGGAAAGGCTAACGTAGTAGCAGACGCGTTGAGCCGCAAGAGTCATGTCAACACCCTCATGACAGGAGAGTTACCTCAGGAGTTAGCCGAGGACCTTCGCGAGCTATGTTTGGAGATAGTCCCAAGAGGCTATTTAGCGACATTGGAGATTCAGTCTACCTTGATGGAAAGGATCAGAGAAGCTCAGAAGACAGACAAGGAGATTGAAGAGATAAAGGAGAAGATGAGCAAAGGAAAAGCCAAGGGATTTCGTGAGGATGAGCACGATACCTTATGGTTTGAGGACCGCGTATATGTGCCAAATGATCCGGAGATCAGGAAGTTGATTTTGCAAGAAGCCCATGATTCACCGTACTCGATTCACCCAGGGAATACCAAGATGTATTTGGATCTGAAGAATACTTTCTGGTGGACCGGAATGAAGAAGGATATTGCAGAGTATGTAGCAGTTTGTGATGTATGTCAGAGAGTGAAGGCAGAGCATCAGAAGCCAGCAGGATTGCTACAACCATTGCCGATACCCGAATGGAAGTGGGATAAAATAGGCATGGATTTTATCACGGATTACCCAGGACTCGTTCAGGCTATGACTCAATATGGGTTGTAGTCGACCGTTTGACGAAAGTGGCTCATTTCATTCCAGTGAAGACCACTTACACCAGTGCTAAGTTGGCAAAGATATACATGACCAGGATCGTATGTTTGCATGGAGTTCCGAGGACCATTGTATCAGACAGAGGAACCCAATTTACCTCGAAGTTTTGGAAGCAGTTACATGAAACATTGGGAACCAGGCTGGAATTTAGTACAGCTTTTCACCCACAGACAGATGGACAGACCGAGAGAGTCAACCAGATTTTGGAGGACATGTTGAGAGCATGTGCACTAGATTATGGATCTAGTTGGGACGACAATTTGCCATATGCGGAGTTTTCGTATAACAACAGTTATCAAACCAGTTTGAAGATGGCCCCTTTCGAAGCTTTGTACGGAAGGAGGTGTAGAACACCGTTGTTATGGGACGAAGTTGGAGACCGTCAGTTGTTTGGACCAGATTTGATTAAGGAGTCTGAACAGAAAGTGAGGTTGATTCGCGATAGGCTCAAGGTAGCCCAGTCCAGGCAGAAGAGTTATGCTGATTCTAAACGAAAAGAGACAGTTCACGAAGTCGGAGACCGAGTTTATCTTCGAGTATCACCACTTCGAGGAGTGAAGCGCTTTGGAGTTAAGGGAAAGTTAGCGCCCCGTTTTATCGGACCATACAGAGTTTTGGAACGTATGGGAGAGGTTGCCTACAAGCTGGAATTGCCCGAAGGATTGTCTGGAGTTCATGATGTATTTCACGTCTCCCAGTTGAAGAAGTGCCACGCAGAGATGGCTGAGATACCACTGAGAGATACTGTGCCACTGGAAGCGATTCAGCTGGAAAGTGATTTGACCTATGAGGAGAAACCAGTTAAGATTCTTGAGTATGCCAGCCGAGTTACCCGCAGTAAGGTTATCAAGTTTTGCAAAGTCCAGTGGAGTCACCACACGGAAGATGAAGCCACCTGGGAGCGAGAGGAAGATCTACGGAAGGACCACTCCCACCTGTTTTCTAGCCAACCCGAATCTCGAGGGCGAGATTCATCTTAAGGGGGGTAGGTTTGTAACATCCCAAATTTTCAATTTGGTATGTTATACATAGATCATCATTGCATATCATATTTTATTGCATTTTGACAAATCCTCGATAAATCCTAAGCAACTCAAGGACCCTCGGAGAGAGTTGGGGATTTTCTCGAATTTTCATATTTGATTTTCATCAAATAATAAGACGAGGATTTTGGTTTTAATTATTTTCTCTCCGGAAAAATATTTCATTTAAACAAATAAACGAGAGGAGAAAATATGACTTTCTCCAAAACAATTGAAATATGGAGGAAAAGTGGTTAAAATCATTTATTGGAATTTATTTTTGGATTTTATTTGCCAATTTTCATTGCATTAAAAATATTGCCATGTTTTCAAAAAAATTTATTTTGGTGTTAAAAAAATGTTCACCCTATCTAGATTTCTAAATAGACAGGGGAAAATTTATTTTATATCCTTATTTTGGACATTTATTTTATTTTTCTATGAATTATTTTCCGCGGAACTATTTTAAAAAAAACGCGCGCGTCGCGTGGGCCGAAGCCCAGCCGAGCCGCCGGCCCGCGCGCCGCTCCTCCCGCCGTCCGCGCGCCGCGGCGAGTCCGTGAGCGGCACGCCGCCCCCGCCGCCCCCTCCCCAAGCGAGCTCCCTCCCCCTATATAACCCCCTCTCCTCTCTTCTCTACCCGCCACCCCCGCCGCCGCCGCCGCACGCCGGAGCCGCCGAGCTCGCCGGCCGCGCCGGCCCGCCGCCATCGCCGGCACCCCCCCGAGCCCCCAAGCCCCGCCGCCCCGCAGCCCCTCGCCGGAGACCCGCCGGAGCCCGTCCCCGAGGTAGCCGCACCTCGCCTCGTTTACCTGTTTTTGTTAAAAAAACCGTTCGTTTAAAAAAAACCTAGATCGGTTTTTTTCGGTTTTGTTATTTTGTGAGCGTTCACCGAACCGTTCGTTTTAACGAACGCGTTCGTCGGTTTTTCTCTGTTAACGAACGTCCGTTCTTTAACCGTTCGTCCGTTTTTCTTTTTCGTCGGATTTTTCCGCGATTATCTCAGATTCGATTTCTGATCGAATCTTCGTTTCTGTTTAACTTTTCGCTCGTTTATCGGAATCAGGCGATTCAAGCGCCTAGAGTTTCGTCTCGAAATTCTCTTTCTGTTTAACCTACTCAAACAAGTTTTTGCTACTGTAAAATTTGACCTAGATCCAGATTAGTAAACAAAGCTTGTTTCTTTCGCCGTTTGACTTTCGTTGCTTCGTTCGAGTTGATTCTTTTTGCAAACCGGAGTTCTTAAGTTGACCTTTCTGGTTGGATCTTTCATTCGAGTTTTACCTGTGCATTAGATGAGTACTTATTGTTTGCTTGTTTGTTTGCGATAGAGTACCCGGAGTGTGCCGCTTGTTACTTCGAATCGCTAGGTTTCGCGGATCATCAGCAAGGCAAGTAACACTTTGATCATACTTTCCATACCCAGTTTTATTGCATTAGATCTTTTCCTCAAACAATTGCATGATTAGGATCTAATTAAATTTTGGGAACTGGGAAGTAGTTGAGGTAGTACCTATTACCTGTTCTTTTATCAAACCCTTGGGAGTTACTTCTACGTTGCTATTATTATTGCCATGCTATGCTCGTAGACGTGGATTGGGTTTGAGAGATATTCATGACAGATGTGAGATTGTTAATAATGGTTTACCTAAGGTGGCAACTAAAACTCACGTCTGGGTGGACTGAGGCACCTGGAGAATCCAATGTTGTCTGTATGTATAAGGACCGCCACCCAGGCTCAAAGGGATCATAAGATTATTCATGCTAGAAACTTCCGTGTGCAGCCACAAGCTATTATGGGCTCTAGCATAGTTGAGTAGGTTGCATGATCTCTTGAAGAGGTGGGCTAGCAGATGTAGGGGAAAGTAGGTGTACCGGTCCACCCAGAGTAAAGAGTGATTGTTCCTGAAAGGCTGTGTCTCGGTCATCCGTTTCTCAAGCATCATGCAGTGCGAGAATCCAGCGGAGGCGATCCAGTCTTGTGGGGAAAAGTGCGCAAACCTCTGCAGAGTGTACAAACTAATCATGGTTAGCCGTGTCCCCGGTTATGGACAATTTGAGTATTTAGTACCTGGATTATCATTTGAATCTCATCACCATGTTACTTTTAATTAATATTGTGGGTTATGATGACACTTAATTGGGATTGAGTTGGAGGTACCTTCTCAATGTTTAACAACCACCATGATAGTTAAATAAAATTTATTCCTTTGAAGTAGAGAAAAATTGGCTTTTCGCAAAATTGTAACCATAGAGCTTTCCACCAGCCATATATGCATGTAGTATAGAATTATTATTGTTTATTATTCTCTATGTGCTACTTTGCCAGCATATTCCATGTGCTGACCCATTTTCGGGCTGCAACGTTTCATGTTGTAGACTTTTCAGACGACGAGTAAGGTGCCTTAGGTCGTGGTCTTATACTCAGTGATGCCGCTGGAGTTGATGGACTCACTTACCTTCCAAGTCTTCCGCTGTTATCGTTTAGATGGCCTTAAGCCATTTTATCATACTTAATCTCTTTGGAGATATTCGATGTAATAAGTGTGTGATTGCTACTCTGTTATAAATCCTCCATTTGTACTGTGCGTGTCAACATTACTGATCCAGGGATGACACTGGTGCACAGCAGCACAGACCATTTGAGGTCTGGTCGCTACACATTTGCCTCAAAAGGATTGGGATATCTTGCTGTACTTCTGTTACTACTATCGTTACTTGCTCATTACAATTTATCTTGCTATCAAACTACTCTGTTACTTACAATTTCAAACTTGCAGACATTACCTTGCTGAAAACCACTTGTCATTTCTTTTTGCTCCTCGTTGGGTTCGACACTCTTACTTATCAAAAAGAGCTACAATTGATCCCATATACTTGTGGGTCATCAAAGACAACTTGCGACTTTACCTTCTTGATAATCGTTGCGAGATTTACACTGATCACCAAAGTCTGAAATAAATCTTCACCCAACTGGATTTGAATCTCAGGCAGAGACGTTGGGTTGAGTTGATCGCAGATTACAACTAAGGGATAACTTACACCCAAGGGAAAGCCAATGTTATGGCCGATGCAGTAAGTCGTAAGTCTTATTGTAAGAACCTTATGTTACAACAAGGTCAACCACTTCTCCATGTGGAATTTCGTAAGCTTAACCTTCACATTGTTCCTCAAGGATTCCTTTCTGCCTTGGTGGCGAAACCTACTCTTATGGATCAAATCATAGCTGCCTAGAAGCGTGGTAAGGGTATATCCAAGATCAAGGAGAACATTGATGCGTCTCCATCGTATCTATAATTTTTTATTGTTCCATGCCAATATTATACAACTTTTATATACTTTGGGCAATATTTTATATTATTTTTGGGACTAACATATTGATCCAGTGCCCACCAGTTCCTATTTGTTGCATGATTTTTTTGTTTCTGAGAATATCTATAACAAACGAATTCCAAACGCAATATAAATTTACGGATTTTTTTGGAATATATGTGAGTTTTGGGAGGTGGAAACAATGTAAATGGAGGACCACGGGCTCCACTACACACGAGGGAGAGACCTCCCCATTGTTGCACGGTGATGCCTAGTGGGCACATCGTAAGTCAGTTGGGGCTCTTCCTCGGCCGCAAGAAAGATTATATCTAGAAAAAAATCATGTGAAAATTTCAGCACAATCGGAGTTACAGATCTTCGGGAATTTAAGAAATGGTTTTCGGCCAGAAAACAGGAACGCGAAACAGAAGAGAGCAAAGAGAGAGAGAGATCCAATCTCGGAGGGGCTCCTGCCCCTCCGCCGCCATGGCGGCCATGGACCGGAGGGGGAACTCTCCGCACATCTAGGGGGAGGCCAAGGAAGATGAAGAAGGAGGGGTGCTCTCTCCCGGTGGCACCGGAACACCGTCGGGGCAATCATCGTGACAGCGATCTACACCAACAACTTCACCGCCATCATCATGAACTCTCTCCCCTCTAGGCAGCGGTACAATAGCTCTTCTCCCCGCTGCAAGCTCTACTTAAGCATGGTGCTTAATGCTACATATTATTATCCAATGATGTATGGCCATCCTATGATGTTTGAGTAGATTCGTTTTGTCCTATGGGTTGTTTGATGATCGTGATTGGTTTGAGTTGTATGTTTTATTTTGGTGTTGTCCTATGGTGCCCTCCGTGTCGTGCAAACGAGAGGGATTCCCGTTGTAGGGTGTTGCAATACGATCATGATTCGCTTATGGTAGGTGGCGAGGGTGACACAAGCTTATTGAAGGAAATATGCCCTAGAGGCAATAATAACGTTGTTATTTTATATTTCTTTTTTCATGATAAAGGTTTATTATTCATGCTAGAATTGTATTGATCGGAAAATTAAATACATGTGTGAATACATAAACAAATAATGTGTCCCTAGTACGCCTCTACTAGACTAGCTCGTTGATCAAAGATGGTTAGGGTTTCCTAACCATAGACATGTGTTATCATTTCATACCGGGATCACATCATTAGGAGAATAATGTGATGGACAAGACCCATCTGTTAGCTTAGCATATTGATCGTTCAGTTTATTGCTATTGCTTTCTTAATGTCAAATACATATTCCTTCGACTATGAGATTATGCAACTCCCGGATACCGGATGAATACCTTGTGTGCTATCAAACGTCAAAACCTAACTAGGTGATCATAAAGATGCTCTACAGGTATCTCCGTAGGTGTTTGTTGAGTTGGCATAGATCGAGATTAGGATTTGTCACTCCGAGTATCGGAGAGGTATCTCTAGGCCCTCTCGATAATACACATCATAAGCTTGCAAGCAAATGACTAAGGAGTTAGTTACGAGATGATGTATTACGGAACGAGTAAAGAGACTTGCCGATAATGAGATTGAACTAGGTATGAAGATACCGACGATCGAATCTTGGGCAAGTAACATATCAATGGACAAAGGGAATTACGTATGTTGTCATAACGGTTCGACCGATAAAGACCTTCGTCGAATATGTAGGAGCCAATATGGGCATCTGGGTTCCGCTATTGGTTATTGACCAGAGAAGTGTCTTGGTCATGTCTACATAGTTCTCGAACCCGTAGGGTCCACATGATTAACGTTCGTTGACGATGTAATGTTATACGAGCTGTATGATTTGGTGACCGAATGTTGTTCGGAGTCCCGTATGTCATCACGGACATGACGGCAAGTCTCGGAATGGCCGAGAGGTAAAGATTGATATATAGGACGATGGTATTCGGACACCGGAAGAGTTTCGGGATGCACCGAGTAGTCATCGGGTCACCAGAAGGGGTTCCAGACACCCCCGATAGCTATATGGGCTCAATGGGCCAAGGAGGGGATAGACCAGCCCACAGGGGCCTGGTGCGCCCCTCTCCCTGGCCGGTCAGCCCTAGGGAAGGAAAGTGTGGAGAGCTAGCCCCTCCTGCCTTCCCCTTCTCATGGGAGAAAGGAAAACGGGGGGCGCCTCCCTCCCCTGCCTTTCCACCGCACCTATATATGGAAGGGGGGCACGGCTAGGGGAGGACCCCAAGTAGGATTCGGCCTACTTGGGGCGCCTCCTTGGCTACTCCCCCTCCCTCCCACCTATATATATGTGGGGGGGCGCCTTGCGCAACACACAACATTGTCTTAGCCGTGTGCGTCGCCCCCCCCCCCCCTCACCGTTTACACCTCCGGTCATATTTTCGTAGTGCTTAGGCAAAGCCCTGTGGAGATAGCTTCACCATCACCGTCACCATGCCGCCGTGCTGCCGGAGCTCATCCACTACCTCGCCGTCTAGCTAGATTAAGAAGGCAGAGGACGTCATCGAGATGAACGTGTGCTGAACGCGGAGGTGTCGTACGTTCGGTGCTCGGTCGGTTGGAATGCGAACAAGTTCGACTACATCAACCGCTTTGTCAAACGCTTCCGCTTACGATCTACAAGGGTACGTATACATACTCTTCCCCCTCGTTTCTATGCATCTCCATGGATAGATCTTGCGTGTGCGTAGAATTTTTTTGTTTTACATGCAATGTTTACCAACAGTGGCATCCGAGCCAGGTCTATGCATAGATGATATGCACGAGTAGAACACAAAGAGTTGTGGGCGGTGATAGTCATGCTGCTTACCACCAACGTCTTATTTTGATTCGGCGGTATTGTGGGATGAAGCGGCAGGACCAACCTTACATGTCCACGCACATGAGACCAGTTCCATCGACAGACATGCAACTAGTTTTGCATAAAGGTGGCTGGCGGGTGTCTGTTTCTCCTACTTTAGTTGAATCAAATTTGACTACGGCCGGTCCTTTTGGTTAAAACAGCAAACTTGATAAATCACAGTTGTGGTTTTTGCGTAGTTAAGAACGGTTCTTGCTAGAAGCCAGTAGCAGCCACGTAAAACTTGTAACAACAAAGTAGAGGACGTCTAACTTGTTTTCGCAGGGCATGTTGTGATGTGATATGGTCAAGATATGATGTGATATATGTTGATGTATGAGATGATCATGTTTTGTAATGTCGACAACTGGCAGGAGTCTTAGGGTTGTCTCTTTATTGTATGAAATACAAGCACCGTATAATTTCTTTACTTTATCACTATGCGTTAGCGATAGTTATAGAAGCAATAGTTGGCGTGACGACCTCAACGCAACGACGCTACGATGGAGATCAAGGTGTCAAGCCGGTGACGATGCAGATCATGACGATGCTTTGGAGATGGAGATCAAAAGCACAAGATGATGATGGCCATAGCATGTCACATATTTTGATTGCATGTGATGTTTATCTTTTATGCATCTTATTTTGCTTAGAACGACAGTAGCATTATAAGATGACCCCTTCACTAAATTTCAAGATAAAAGTATTCTCCCCGAGTATGCACCATTGCCAAAGTTCGTTTTGAAACACCGCGTGATGATCGGGTGTGATAGACTCTATGTTCACATACAACGGGTGTAAGACAGTTTTGCACATGCAGAATACTTGGGTTAAACTTGACGAGCCTAACTTGTACAGACATGGTCTCGGAACACTAGAGACCGAAAGGTCGAACGTGAGTCATATAGTAGATATGATCAACATAGAGTTGTTCACCATTGATGACTACCCAATCTCATGTGATGATCGGGCATGGGTTAGTTGATTTGGATCATGTCTCACTTATGTGACTTGAGGGATGTTTATTTAAGTGGGAGTTCATTAGTAATTGAATAATTGAACTTAATTTATCATGAACTTAGTCTTATAGTTTTGCATATCTATGTTGTAGATCAATGGCCCGAGCTACCATTCCCCTGAATTTTAATGCGTTCCTATATAAAGCTAAGTTGAAATATGATGGTAGCAACTACACAAACCGGGTCCGTAACTTGAGGATTATCCTCATTGCTGCACAGAAGAATTATGTCCTTGATGCACCTCTAGGTGAAAGGCCTGTTGTTGGAGCTGAAGCTGATATTATGAACGTCTGGCAAGCTCGATCTGAGGACTACTCGATAGTTCAGTGTGCCATGCTTTACGGCTTATAACCGGGACTTCAAGGACGTTTTGAACGTCATGGAGCATATGCGATGTTCCAAGAGTTGAAGTTAATATTTCAAGCAAGCGCCCGGGTTGAGAGATATGAAGTCTCCAACAAGTTCTATACCCGCAAGTTGGAGGAGAACAGTTCTGTCAGTGAACACATACTCAAAATGTCTGGGTATCATAACCACTTGACTCAACTGGGAGTTGAACTTCCGGTTGATCGTGTTATTGACAGAGTTCTTCAATCACTGCCACCAAGCTATAAAGGCTTCATGGTCAACTATAATATGCAAGGGATGAATAAAACGATTCCTGAGCTCTTCGCAATGCTTAAGGCCACGGAGGTAGAAATCAAGAAGGAGCATCAAGTGTTGATGGTTAACAAGACCACTAGTTTCAAGAAAAAAGGCAAGGGAAAGAAAGGGAACTTCAAGAAGAATGGCAAGCAAGTTGCCACTCCCAGGAAGAAACCCAAAGTTGGACCCAAGCCTGAAACTTTGTGCTCTACTTCAAAGGGGCTGGTCACTCAAAGCGGAACTGCCCCAAATACTTGGTGGATTAGAAGGATGGCAAAGTGAACAAAGGTATATTTGATATATATGTTATTAATGTGACATTACTAATGCTCGTAGCAGTGGTTGGGTATTTGATACAGGTTCGGTTGGTCATATCTGTAACTCGAAACAAGAGCTGCGGAATAAACGAAGATTGGCTAAGCACAAGGTGACGATGCACGTCGGATACCTTCAGTATTAGTTTTAGACCTGAATAATTGTTATTTGGTGCCAGCATTTAGCATGAACATTATATTTGAATCTTGTTTATTGCGAGACAGTTATTCATTTAAATCGGAGAATAATGGTTGTTCTATTGATATGAGTAATATCTTTTATGGTCATGCACCCTTCATGGATGGTCTATTCTTGTTGAATATCGATCTTAGTGATACACATATTCATAATATTGATGTGAAAAGATGCAAAGTTGATAATGATAGTGCAACATATTTGTGGCACTGCCGTTTAGGTCATATTGGTGTAAAGCGCATGAAGAAACTCCACGCAGATGGACTTTTGGAATTACTTGATTCTGAATCATTTGATACTTGCAAACCATGCCTCATGGGAAAGATGACTAAAACTCCGTTGATGAGGACATGACTACCTTGGATACGACCAAAAATATTGCATACTTGTATATTTGTGAGGTGATTTCTAATGCAAACTATGCAAGAATTTATTTATGTCATCCTGGACAAAAATACTTCACAAACTTTTGTGATATGTCTAATTGCAGGTGTATGGGACATTTGTGCAATCCACATATGAAGATAAGGGGAAAATAGAAGTTTAGGTGCTGTTCAAAAAGTCTTCTCACGTCACTTTTGGGCCAAGAGAAGATAAAATCCAAGTCTCTCACGTTCTGGATTCAGATTCAAACTGCACAGACATATCTGACTCAAAACGCCAACAACGCTTTCATACGGACTCAGAGGGTGATTCATTTTTTGTTGGAAAGTATATTTCGTGCTCTTTCCAACCCAATTGGATTCACCTTAAACTTCATCCGGAGCGTTGAGTTATCGACGAAACAATCTGACGCTGCAGCAGAATCCGAGTGAAACTACAAGTCCAAAGGTGTTGCATCACCTCCACTTGGGCCCATGAGCCTTGTACGACCTAGGGTTAGTTTTAGGCTGTCTTGGGACGTCCTACCACCTCCTTGGCCGCCATTCCTTGCTCCTATATAAGTAGATCCATCTAGTAGCTTTTTCCTTGGGATTTGTTTAGTTAAAAGTTAGCCATTGCAACTTCGTGTACTTCGTTTGTGTCCAACGACCAGACCAAGACCGCTTCCGGATCTCCACCTTTATCTATACTTCACACATATTCGCAATATTCAGATTGCTTTTATCATATTCTTGCTTGCTCTTCGATTGCTTGCAGGAATAGACCTTCATGGTCAGGTTGATCGTGCTCTGACATGGTCAATAACCCCAGGAGATTGTTTTAGCGATTGCTAAGGCACAACGTCGTGCACGTTTGTAGTCGGATCGTCAAAGTCGTTCTCCACCAAATCGATAGTTATCATCTCATCGAAAGATCGGGACACCCCCGCCTCTATCTAGTGGTATCAGTTTTCAGGTTGCTCGGTGAGAATTTCTAGTTTTCCCTAGATTAGATTTATTTTTCTTACCTATTGTCCAAGAAAAAGTGATACGGGGCTAACCCGGTGTAGGCCGATCTTTCACGATTTGAGTGGATTCCCTCGAAGGACATGATGAACACGGGGAAGAACAGGGAGAAATCACAAGGGGAAACACTCAAGAACAAGTTCCATCACACATCCACTAAACAATCAAACGCACAAGATCCACAAGGTACATGAACAACAAAGGGAAAGATCCAAGGTAAGGTTCATCTCCAAGAGGAGGTCTTGATGATATCCTAGATGGATCTTCCCGTGAGGGGTCTTGATGATATCCCGGAGGATCTTCTCACATGGAGGTTTTGAACTCCATGGGAGTGGTTGTCTCTCTCTCTCTCGAGAGAGAGAGTAGAGTAGAGTGGTACAAGGAGCAAAGCTCTCTATCAAATGAGCTATAACTTTGCTAACCCTAACTAGGAGGAGGTGGAGGAGTATATATAGTCTAGGTCCACGAAGGGGTAAGTGGGAGAGGGATACATGGGCCTCGGGCCCGTAACTGTGCGCAGACAGGTACCAGACGTCCACTTGGGACCGGTCGTCCGGTGGCTCGTGGGCTTCCGGACGTCCGGTAGTCGCCGGACTTCCGCTCACTTTGGCTCAGTTGATGTGGCACCGGACGCCCGATAGCTGGCGGTCATCCGGTATCATCGGTCTTCCATTGATTTAGCCGCTGAGTTGGCTTGGGCTCTCGGTGCCGATCGTCCGGTGGAGGCCGGACGTCCGCTCGCTGTAGCTTCTTTGGCGGCTCTTCTTCTTGCGTCTTCATTTCCACGCTTCCCTCGCGGATGGTGTAGTTGTACCTTTGCGCTTGCACTCCTCCTCGCCGTCTGTGAAGCTCCGACAATACCTATGCATGCACACGAGTGGAGTGTCAAGTAGTATACCATCCTCGAAGGGGTCAAGTGAACACGCGTAAAGGAGATGATTCACCTTTGTGTATGTGAAGTGGATGTCGAACGTGTCACTTGCCAAACGGACTCTTGACATGGTGATGTCCATAGGATGCTCCGCATCAAAAAGTCACACAAAAAAGTTAGATCTATTCATCCTTTGTCCAAACCAGTCTGAGCCTTTGCAATTTTCTTTTCATTGTTTGCATTATTGAATTATCGGTTGTATCGTCGTGTCGAGTTGCTGCTCTTAGTGTCTATTCCTTTAGAGTTTCGAGTTCTGTTCACATTAGTCATGTCGCCACTGCATCATTATCCCTTCCGCTGTCCATTACCCCATCCATCAATTTCCATCACGTGCTACACATTGTTCATTGTCACAATCATAGTTGAGGTCGTTCACATCTTTGCTTGATCCAATCTGCATCTTATCTAGTTTGTCTTGGAAAGACGGAGAGAGAAAAAAGGCGGAGAGAAAAAAAATTAAAAAAGTCAGAGAAAAAAAGGAGAGAAAGAAAAAGAAAAAAAAGTGAGAGAAAAAAAGAGAAGAAAAAAACAAAATTCGAATCTATCTAGACTCAATCTCGTACGTGAATTCGGATTGGAATCTGTTTTGCGCACTGTTCAGTAAAACAGGCATAACTTCCTCATACGAAGTCCGTTTTGGCTCCGCGAGCACTCAAATTAAAGCTAGTGACGAGCCGCATCTAAATAGTTGCATAAACTTGTTCAATATTTGACACCTCAAAATCAGCTTCTAAATAGGTCTTTTTGCCCTCCGAAGTTCATGAACACAGTTTGTTCTAGTTTTTCAGGCCAGTTTTAGAATTTTTTTGACTCCTCATATCAACTCGGAATTGAGTGATTATTTTTGCTTTTGAAAGGTTGAGTCAGTGACATTCTTAAGAAAAAATTATCAGAAAATTGGCACAAACTTTTCTAGAGAAAAGTTGGAGAGAAAGTTGTTGGCATATCCTGCTTGGTTGTTGTTTCTCATCATTATCTTTACTGCTATTGTGATCTTCACTTATATCTTGCTGTCCAGAGCTACTTCATATCCTTTATTGATGCTAGTTGTGCTACGCCGTAACCTCATTAGTGTTCTAGGTTCGTGTCTCTAGTACGGTCTATCCTAGGACCAGCACAGTACCGTCGTTGAGCGTTTATTCAACATTGCATCTCTGAATTGATTATTGCTAATCTTTTGCTACCATATATTTAATCCTTCCAAGATCCACATATTTGTACATCGTGTATACATACGCTCCCCTGGCAATCGCTTTACTCAATCTTTGGAGTTATTTGACACTGCTGGTTGCCTATCACCACCTGCTGCTTGGTAAGAACTTATAAGATATTGATACTTGCTTTACTGTGAGCCGCTTTACCACCACACCCTAGTAGTTCATAGGAACATTATTCTTGAATCTTGTTTCTTGTTTCTACTAATCATGACAGGGTCTGAAGATAGAAGTTCTTGGACGACGGATACATCTCCACCATCACGAGAGGTGGGACAACACACACAAGCAAATGGTCAGGTTATCTCGTTACCATCATTTGAGGGTAGATTTAATCCTGCTATTTATCTAGCTTGGGAGCTTGAAGTAGAACAAGTTTTTAGTCACCATGATTTTTCTGAACTTGAGAAAGTACGAGCTACCACTAAAGCATTTATTGGTTTTGCTTTTGTTTGGTGGAGTGTACATTGTAAGAAAAATATTGATAACCAACCCACAACTTGGAAAGTTTTGAAAGTTGTAATGAGACAACAATTTTTTCCTCCTTACTATCATCGTGAATTACTTCGCAAATTGGAACAATTAAAACAAGTAACACTGTTCATGCTTACTACCAAGAGTTCAAAGCTTATATGCATCATTGTGACATAGAAGAATCTGAGGATGATACAATGAATAGATTTTTTGGTGGTTTGAACCATGATATCCGTGCAAGATTTCAGTATATTCCTCGTTGTATTACTGGTACGTATGTTCGCGCTTGTACCTTTGAGAGATAGATACAGGAGGATGCATTGGGTGACTACAACAACTACTATTCCAGTTCATGCTCACCACCGCCGGTTGGTTCCTCCACCATTGCACCTACTAGAGCAGCCCCACCTCAGATTGTGAGCGCGACATCATCTCAAGAGCATGGTACATTGTCATCGTCCGTACCTACATCAGCTACGTCTTTGCGACAAGGTAACGGTAAAGGTATTGATGATATAACTTCACATGAGAATGATGCATGCCTAGTTAACTTGAATGCATCATGTGTTGAGTTACCTGTTGATTTGAGCACACCACCTATTTTAGAGAATCTTGTTACTGTCATGAATGTGTCATGTGATCAAACAACTGAAATACCAACAATTTTGAGTGCACCCATTGAATTAACTGTTGATGCAAAAGAACCAATGTTTAATCATTTTGATATGACCTCTAATCTTGGCGATGATTCTGTGCCCAATGACTTATTGCATGTTTGCTTATTTAAGCATGTTGTAGCATGTAAATTTGATTTAAGTAAGGTTTATTCACCAATGTTAGCATGGTTTAATGATGAACGTTGTCAATCTTTTGATATCAATAAGAGCTTCACTTATATGTGCAAACTGAGTTACAATATTTTCATGTCTTCTGCTTCTTGTGATAATATTTTAGCTTTATATTTTATGAACTATGAAAGTTACTCATGTATACATGTGTCATATGTGACAAAAACCAAGGGAAGTCAAAATGGATGACATATACATATACAACATGTACACCTTGTCTCTTTTATTAGCCACATTTTAGATTAAGCAACGCCGAGGACAGCTTTGTTTTCAAGAAAGGGAGGATGATGAGGACATAACTACCTTGGATACGACCAAAAATATTGCATACTTGTATATTTGTGAGGTGATTTCTAATGCAAACTATGCAAGAATTGATTTATATCATCCTGGACAAAAATACTTCACAAACTTTTGTGCCATGTCTAATTGCAGGTGTATGGGACATTTGTACAATCCATATATGAAGATAAGGGAAAAAGAGAAGTTTAGGTGCTGTTCAAAAAGTCTTCTGACGTCACTTTTGGGCCAAGAGAAGATAGAGTCCAAGTCTCTCACGTTCTGGATTCAGATTCGGACTACACGGACATACCTGACTCAAAACTCCAAGAACTCTTTCATACGGACTCTGAATTGGGTGATTTTTTTTTGGAAAGTAGATTTCGTGCTCTTTCCAACCCAATTGGATTCACCTTAAAATTCATCCAGAGCGTTGAGTTATCGATGAAACAATATGACGCTGCAGCAGAATCCGAGTCAAACTACAAGTCCAAAGGTGTTGCATCACCTCCACTTGGGCCCATAAGCCTTGTACGACCTAGGATTAGTTTTAGGCTGTCTTGGGACGTCCTCCCACCTCCTTGGCCGCCATCCCTTGCTCCTATATAAGTAGATCCATCTAGTAGCTTTTTCCTTGGGATTTGTTTAGTTAAAAGTTAGCCATTGCAACTTCGTGTACTTCGTTTGTGTCCAACGACCAGACCAAGACCGCTTCCGGATCTCCACTTTATCAATACTTAACACATATTCGCAATATTCATATTGCTTTTATCATATTCTTGCTTGTTCTTCGATTGCTTGCAGGAATAGACCTTCATGGCCAGGTTGATCATGCTCTGACGTGGTCAATAACTGAGTGAGTCCTGGACTAAGGGGTCCTCGTGCGTCCGGCCTGTTAACCATGGGCCGGACTGATGGGCTGTGAAGACATGAAGGCTGAAGACTGTACCCGTGTCCGGATAGGACTCTCCTTGGCGTGGAAGGCAAGCTTGGCGATCAACTATGAAGATTCCTTCCTATGTAACCGACTCTATGTAACCCTAGATCCCCCCGGTGTCTATATAAACCGGAGGGTGTAGTCCGGAAAGGATATTCTCATTACCATAGTCATACAGGCTAGACTTCTAGGGTTTAGCTCGATCCCGTGGTAGATCAACTCTTATAACACTCATATTCATCAAGATCAATCAAGCAGGAAGTAGGGTATTACCTCCATAGAGAGGGCCCGAACCTGGGTAAACATCGTTTCCCCTGTCTCCTGTAACCATCGACTTTGGACGCACAGCTCGGGACCCCCTACCCGAGATCCGCCGGTTTTGACACCGACATTGGTGCTTTCATTGAGAGTTCCACTGTGCCATCGACGAAAGGTTCGATGGCCCCTTCGATCGTCTATAGTGCCACCGTCCAAGGAGAAACCTTCCTCCCCGGACATATTTTCGTATTCGGCGGCTTCGTACTGCAGGCCAACTCGCTTGGCCATCCGGAGCAGATTGATAGCTATGCCCCTGGCCACCAGGTCAGATTTGGAAGCTTGAACTACGTCACGGATATCCGTGGAGACTTGATCTTCAATGGATTTGAGACTGTGGTGATCGCTCCCCCTCGCTCCGATGAACATGAATTAAATCTGTCATCGGACCAGATTCAGGTGATGGTTACTGTAACTGCTACGGCCTTAGATCCGGAGAAGATTGCACCATCCGAAGCCATAGAGTCCGCGGCGTTGGAGCCGCACACAGACTCAACACCAGGGAATATCTGCGTCAACGGAATTCTGGACTCGTTTCCGGCTATAAATTCCGAACCGCACATGCCTGCAGACACCGAGCTGGATCGGTCATCGATCTTCGAGTTCACCGCCGCAGACGTCTTCCAACACTCGCCCTTGGGCGATGTGCTAAATTCATTAAAAACCTGCCCTTGGCGGGGGACTCACAGTCGAACTATGTCCGGTTCGAACTAGAGGCTGATGATGGGGAATTTCGCTTCCCACCCGCCACCCACTTCATAGCCACTGTCGAGGACTTAACCGACGAGCTTGATTATGGCTCCAAAGACATCGACGGTATGGACGACGATGCCGACAAGGAGCAAGGCCAAGACCCGCCATTCACTGGACGTCGGACGGCCACCTCTTCGTGCGATGTGTACATGGTTGACACACCTAAAAAAGCTAGCGACGATGACAAAGAAGATCCAGTCGCGAATAAACCTTCTGAGACACAGTCCAAGCGCCGGCGCCCTAAACACTGCTCTAAGCCACGCCGCTCAAAAGATGGCAACACTGGCACCGGAGAAAATAGTATTCCGGACGACGCAAACAATGAAGACCCTGTTGGAGTAGCATCCGAACAGGAAGAACAAGGCAACGGTCAAGTTAACCCTGATAAACAGGCCATGCCCAGTGACCCGGATGACGATAGTTATCGTCCACTTTCCGAGGATGAGGAGAGCCTCGGCAGCAAGGATTTCATCGTGCCTGAGGCACCCCTCGAGCAGGAGCGCTTCAAGCGCCAGCTAATAGCTACTGCAAAAAGCCTGAAGAAAAAGCAGCAACAACTTCAATCCGATCAAGACCTACTCATTGACAGATGGACTGATGTCCTGGCAGCCGAAGAACACGGCCTCAAGCGCCCAGCCAAGAGTTACCCGAAGCGCAGACTGCTACTTCAGTTCGACGAGGAGGCACCGGAGCCCATACCTCCCCCGCGCAATGCGAAACAACCACCACGTGGTCGGGATAGTGCGGCGGACCGACCACCACGCGGTCGGGATAAAACGGAAATTCAGGCCGAACAACAGCCCGCCCCACTGCCTTGTAAAAACAGAGACAAAACAGCTCGGGACCATACATACGACCTTCGGCAGGACCTGGACAGTAGAGCAGGACACACCAGATCAATCTACGGATCGCGAGGACGGTTCTTGACTCGGGATGACGGCTACCTATTCGGACGTGACAAACCTAGTCACGTCCAGGCCGATAACCGCAGACGGACTCCATCGGAGGTGCGCCGCGACGCGGCCCGATATAGAGGCGCCGCACACCCTCTCTGCTTCACAGATGAAGTACTGGATCACGAATTCCCCGAGGGGTTCAAGCCCGTCAATATTGAATCATATGACAGAACAACCGATCCCGCAGTGTGGATCAAAGATTTTATTCTCCACATCCATAAGGCCCGAGGAGACAACATCCACGCCATCAAATACCTCCCACTAAAATTAAAAGGGCCAGCTAGACACTGGCTAAATAGCTTGCCTGAAAATTCCATCGGCAGCTGGGAGGACTTGGAAGAAGCTTTTCTTGACAACTTCCAAGGTACTTATGTTCGGCCACCAGATGCCGATGACTTAAGTCATATAGTCCAACAACCCGGAGAATCAGCCAGAAAATTCTGGACTAGGTTCCTAACCAAAAAGAACCAGATTGTTGACTGTCCGGATGCCGAAGCCCTAGCAGCCTTCAGACACAACATCCGTGACGAATGGCTCGCACGCCACCTCGGCCAAGAAAAGCCGAAATCCATGGCAGCTCTCACAGCACTCATGACCCGCTTTTGCGCGGGTGAGGACAGCAGGTTGGCTCGTAGCAAAAACACAGCCAGCGAGGCAGGCCCCTCCGAGGCCAAGAACAGCATCGGCAAGCTCCGGCACAATAGGCACAAACGCCGAAGCGATGGCGATAACACCGATGACACCACAGTTAACGCCGGATTCAGCGGCTCCAAGTCCGGCCAACAGAAGAAGCCCTACAAAAGGAACAGTGAGGGACCATCCAGCCTGGACCGCATACTCGATCGTCCGTGCCAGATACATGGCACCCCAGACAAACAAGCCAATCATACCAACAGAGATTGTTGGGTTTTCAAACAGGCTGGCAAGTTAAATGCCGAGAACAAATAAAAGGGTTCACAAAGTGAGGACGAGGACGAAGAGCCTCGATAGCCGAACACTGGGGGGCAGAAGAAATTTCCCCCTCAAGTCAAAACAGTGAACATGATATACGCTACACACATCCCCAAAAGGGAGCGCAAGCGAGCACTCAGGGACGTCTACGCGGTAGAGCCAGTCGCCCCAAAATTCAATCTGTGGTCGTCATTCCCGATCACCTTCGATCGTCGAGATCACCCAACTAGTATCCGCCATGGTGGTTCGGCCGCACTGGTCCTCGACCCAATCATCGACGGATTTCACCTAACACGAGTCCTAATGGACGGTGGTAGCAGCCTCAACCTGCTCTATCAGGATACAGTGCGGAAGATGGGCATTAATCCCTCATGAATCAAACCCACAAAGACTACCTTTAAAGGAGTCATACCAGGCGTAGAGGCCCGTTGTACGGGCTCAATCACACTGGAGGTGGTCTTCGGTTCTCTGGACAACTTCCGAAGCGAAGAGTTAATCTTTGATATCGTCCCCTTCCGCAGCGGCTACCACGCACTGCTAGGACGAACCGCGTTTGCTAGATTCAACGTAGTGCCACACTATGCTTATCTCAAGCTCAAAATGCCCGGTCCACGCGGCGTCATAACAGTCAATGGCAACACTGAACGCTCCCTCCGAACAGAGGAGCACACAGCCGCCCTAGCAGCAGAGGTACAGAGCGGCCTTCTCAAGCAGAACCGTAATCCGGCTGCCGAGCCCCTGGACATCACTAAGAGTGTCCGGACCACACTGCAACAGGATGGTTCGGCTCGTCAAGAGCTCGATTAGCAATTCGGCCTCCGTCCCAGTCCCGACGAGGTAGCGGCATCCGCACCACGCGTACATAATTACACACTCAAAATCCCATGGGCATCGACGGAGGCACAACTTGCTTGTAGTTCGGCTACACCGATCCCGGACTCATTGGCCTCCTTCGATGGCCTGATTACCGGTCCTATCAAAGGACAAGTACACCAGATTGGCACAGAGCACAAGCATACAGGGGAAGCTCTAGAGGACAATCCAACGATTACTCTACCTGTTTTGAGTACCCGAATGCAGCTCTCCTTTGGTTACGACATGTTAAATAGCCGGTTGCTTATCGCACTATCTGTATAAATGCGCTTTGACGCTTTAACCCAACTATAATGGAAACAGTTCACTGCCCAAGTCAAGGGGCCCCAGATACTACCTCTGCTCTCTTTCTGTTTTCCTTTGCCATTAATTACTTGTATTCTCGCACCCGTGCACTTTGGTACGTTTCATATTCGCCAGGGGCTTCCCATCGCCCCATAATACGGCAACAAAGTCCGAACACTTCTTAAAGATAAGTTCGGCACCCCGAATTTAGCATTATATGCATTGGCTCTATATCATGTCTTTGGTCAATAGTTGGGTTGCCTAGCTCCTGTGCTTGCTACCCTACGTTCCGCTACATCAGCTAGGGTAGTAAAGGGAGAACTACTGCGATTGTGCCCTGGTCTAAACCGGATGAGCACCTTAGTAGAGAAAGCCGAAAACTGACTGTCATGATGCGGCTAGAGCCGGTCAGCAGTTCGGAGGTCACAAATCGTTGGAGATTTTCTCCCCGCATTTCGTGAAGGATCGGTACTTCCCGATCAGGCGCTGACAGCACTCTGATTCGTATACTAGGGGTTGCGCCTATGTTTTATTATAAAACTCCTATGGCTAAGTGAGGGCGTTTAAGCCGAATAGTCTAATTGCCTGGTTCGTTGCGCTAAACAACTCCTTCAAGGACCTTATAATTGGATCAAGATTGTTTAGATTCCATCCCGAACACCTCCGTACTACATACGTGAGGGTAGAAGCCGACGACTGGCCAACCCTCAGATTCCATACAACACGGCCGCACAGGAGGAAACAATCAGAACATAACAAACATTATATTACAAACCGGATTTGTTTTCATCATACAAGGCAAAGACAAAAACGAATGTATTCATGCAAAAATAATGTCCTGCCGCACTGCGCTGCTACAAGTCGAGATCCCTCCAGGACATCCGCAAAATATCGCTCGGGTGTGCGGTGCTCCTTGCCCTCTGGCGGCCCCCTGGCCACCTCGACGGCGTCCATCTTCGCCCACCACATCTTGCAACAAGCGAAGGCCATGCGGGCACCTTCGATGCGGACTGATCGCTTGACGACGTCTAGCCGTGGACAAGCCTCCATCACCCGCTTCACGCGGCCAAAATAACTACTAGGTATAGCTTCGGCTGGCCACAGGCGGATTATTAAATCCTTCATGGCCAGTTCGGCCACCCTGTGTAGCTCGACCAACTGTTTCAGTTGATCGGCAAAGGGCATCGGATGTTCTGGCACAGCATACTGCGACCAGAACCGCTTCTCTGTGGAACTCCCTTCTCCGACTCGGAAGAACTCCGCAGCATCGGACACGCTGCGTGGCAGATCCGCAAAAGCCCCTGGGCAACTCCGAATCCGGGTTAGTAAAAGGTACTTCTTCTCCGCATACTTGCTTTGCATGTTAAAAGCCTTACCCGCTGCGATCTTCTTGGCCTCCTGGATCTCCTGGAGAGCGCCCCGGGCCTCATTCTGTGCGGCCTCCGTGCTCTGGCGAGCCTTGGTAAGTTCGGTCTCTCGAACCGACGCTTCACGCTCCAAAGCCCTTCACCGCATCCTGGAGCTCCTGCTGGATCTCGCCGACTCGGGCCTTGAGCTTCTTACGGGCGGCTTGCTGCTGGACAGCCTTCCCCTCGGCTTCGGCCAGGGAATTTTCAGGGCCTCGACCTCGGTCGCCGCCCCTACACATATTATGACACTCTGGTCAATACTCACCGCTTACTCTTTCCGAATACACAGCAAGTCGTTACTCACCTTGCTTCTTGTGGAGCTGAATCTTCACCTCGCCGAGCTCGTTCTCGGTCCGCTCCAACCTCTGCTTCAGTTCAGAGACTTCGACAGCATGCGAGGTTGCAGCCAACAGCAATGCCTGTTTCATTACAAAATTAGTCTCCTACAAAGGTTGATCCTCTGTCCGGCCTTTCTTTCCGAACACCAGATAGTGTCTCAGGGGCTACTGTCAGCACGGGTGTTCTCTTTCTATGTGACTTACCTTGAAACCTGTCAACAGGTTGTTGTAGGCCGCGTTTAGTCCGCTCTCGATGGACTGAACCTTCTCGATCACCGTACCCATAAGGATACGGTGCTCGTCCGCAATGGAGGCGCCTCGTAGTGCCTCCATCAGGTTATCCGGTGCCCCTGGTTGGACAGGGGCCATCGGTGAAATGGCGCACCCCCCTCCTTCGAAGGAAGGCGCGCGCCGGATTCCGGGGCCATATCGGTCCCCGGAATCGTATTCGGCTGAGGGCCGAACTGAATATGTCCCTCTTCGCCAGTCTCCATGGGGATCTGCTCCCCCATGTGTCCGGCAGCGGAGGTCTCGCCTTGCGGCGCCTCCTGGACAGCGTCCTGGGCCCCTCCCCGGCTCGGAGCGGTCCTCTGGGACAACACTTCGGTGTCGTCCTTGGCTTCAGGGGAATAAGCGGGCGGCGGCGACATACTGGCCATTTCCGCCGGATCCAACGAACCTCCAGATGAGGATCGCTGGATGCTGCCACGGGCCGGACTGCAATGGCACAATTAACCACGTCAAAACAATAAAAAGGAGAGGCCGGGTACACTTATGTATGAGAGTCATAGTACTTACGATGCAGCCTGAGGCTTAGTGTGGAGGCGTCGCTCCGGACTGCTGTCAACGTCCCACGCGGTGTTGACCGCAGGGGCGCCCTTCCCCTTCTTGGGCGTTCCCACCTCCAGATTCGTGGAGGCCCCCCTCTTCTTCTCCTTAGGGGGAGGGTTCTTCTCCACCTCCTCCTCTTCCTCCTCGTCGTCCTCAGGGACGGAGGAATGGGCTTCCTCGTCTTCGGACGTCACGTCCGAAGTGCCCTTGCGATGGGGGCCACTTTTGGCCCCCTTGGCCTTCTTCTCTGGCGCCTTATATGGCGCCGGCACTAGCATCTTCGCCAGATGCGGTATGACCGGTTCTTCAGGCAACGGAGCCAGACACTGGATTCGCTTCGCCCTCTCCATCCAATCCTGAGAAAGCAATGATAGACTCAGACATCATCCTCGAAACAATTAAGTAGGGGATACGTCAAAAATAACATACCTCGCTGGCGAGGTGTTTACAATCGTGCCCACGGTCTGAATTTGTAGCCGGCGGTTTCTCGTTGCCCTTAAAGAGAAACTTCCAGGCACCTTCGTGAGTGGTTTCGAAGAGCCTCTCTAGGGTTTGGTGCTTCTTCGGATTAAACTCCCACAGAGGGCGACTTCTGCGCTGGCACGGGAGGATCCAGCGAACTAGCATCACCTGGATTACATCGACAAGCTTGACGTTCTTGGCTATCATACTCTGAACGCGCGTCTGCAGCGCTATCAGCTCATCGGGCGAACACCAGTTCGGACTCTTCTCGACCCAGGAGGTGAGTCGCATGGGAGCACCGGAGCGGAATTCGGCAGCCGCGGCCCAGGTGGTGCCGCGGGGTTCTGTGATGTAGAACCATTGTTTCTGCCACTCCTTTACTGTCTCCACGAAAGTACCTTTCGGCCAGGAGACGTTGGACAGCTTACTCACCATGGCTCCCCCGCACTCCGCGTGCTGGCCATCCACCACCTTCGTCTTTACGTTGAAGACTTTGAGCCATAGCCCGAACTGGGGTTGGATGCGGAGGAAGGCCTCACACACGACGATAAACGCCGAGATGTTGAGGAAGGAGTTCGGGGACAAATCGTGGAAATCTATCCCGTAATAATACATCAGCCTGCGGACGAAAGGGTGGAGTGGGAACCCTAGTCCGCGCAAGAAATGAGGGATGAAAACCACCCTTTCGTTGGGCTTCGGCTTGGGGACGATTTGTCCCTCGGCCGGCAGACGATCGGCGATTTCCTTCGCCAAGTATCCGACCGCCCGAAGCTCAGCAATGTCCTCCTCCTTGACGGAGGAGACCATCCACTTGCCCTGACCTCCTGATCCGGACATGGTTGAGTGCTAGCTCGAGTGGAAAGGAGATAAGAACTTGGGCGCTGGAGCACGAGATTGGGAGGGCGGAGATGGAGAGAAGGCGTGGGAGAGGAAGAGGGAGTCCTTATCTCCTTATAAAGGCAGTAAATATTGAACGCCTCCCCACTCGCCTTAGAATTCACCTATTCCCAAGGGCTGTATAAACGGCACGGTTGGGTTACCAATACCCATATTGATGAAAATCCCACGATAAGGGGGCACGATCTCTGCTTCGACAAGACGTGCCAATGGCAACCGCGTCTCGGGACATGGAGCGGCGGACACAGAAACGGTTCAGAATTATGACCGGTCGGACGTGATGTCATGCTACAAAAATTTGTCAGCGGATTGGATTCGTGTAAAACTATATTTTCTCTGTGGTTGTGTATGTGTGTGTGACAGGTCCGGATACTATCATTGCGTCCGAATTCTATCTTGGAGTTCGGAAAGAAGGGAACCCGCCTTGTAATGCCGAAGACAATCTGCGCGTTGGACTCCTCGTCATTGAAGCCAGGTTCAGGGGCTACTGAGGGAGTCCTGGACTAAGGTGTCCTCGGGCGTCCGGCCTGTTATCCATGGGCCGGACTGATGGGCTGTGAAGACATGAAGGCCGAAGACTGTACCCGTGTCCGGATAGGACTCTCCTTGGCGTGGAACGCAAGCTTGGCGATCAACTATGAAGATTCCTTCCTATGTAACCGACTCTATGTAACCCTAGAACCCCCCGGTGTCTATATAAACCAGAGGGTGTAGTCCGGAAAGGATATTCTCATTACCATAGTCATACAACTAGACTTCTAGGGTTTAGCCATGACGATCTCGTGGTAGATCAACTCTTGTAACACTCATATTCATCAAGATCAATCAAGTAGGAAGTAGGGTATTACCTCCATAGAGAGGGCCCGAACCTGGGTAAACATCGTGTCCCCTGTCTCCTGTAACCATCGACCTTAGACGCACAGTTCAGGACCCCCTACCCGAAATCCGCCGGTTTTGACACCGATAATAACCCCAGGAGATTGGTTTAGCGATTGCTAAGCGCAACGTTGTGTATGTTTGTAGTTGGATCGTCAAAGTCGTACTCCACCAAATCGATAGTTATCATCTCATCGAAATATCGGGACACCCCCGCCTCTATCATCCGTTCTCCGGAACAATGGAGCGAGCTAATGACTTATTGGAAATAATACATACCGATGTATGCGGTCCGATGAGTGTTGAGGCACGTGGCGGGTATCATTTTTTTCTGACCTTCACAGATGATTTGAGTAGGTATGGGTATATCTACCTGATGAAACACAAGTCTGAAACATTTGAAAAGTTCAAAGAATTTCAGAGTGAAGTGGAGAATCATCGTAACAAGAAAATAAAGTTTCTACGATCTGATCGCGGAGGCGAATATTTGAGTTACGAGTTTGGACTTCATTTAAAACAATGTGGAATTGTTTCACAACTCACGCCACCTGGAACACCATAGCGTAATGGTGTGCCTAAACATCGTAATCGTACTTTATTAGATATGGTGCGATCTATGATGTCTCTTACCGATTTACCACTATTGTTTTGGGGTTATGCATTAGAGACAGCCGCATTCCCGTTAAATAGGGCACCGTCTAAACCCGTTGAGACGACACCGTATGAACTGTGGTTTGGCAAGAAACCTAAGCTATAATTTCTTAAAGTTTGGGGTTGCGACACTTATGTCAAAAGGCTTCAGCCTGATAAGCTCGAACCAAATTGGAGAAGTGTGTCTTCATAGGTTACCCTAAGGAAACAATTGGGTACACCTTCTAGCACAGATCCGAAGGCAAGATCTTTGTTGCCAAGAATGGAACCTTTCTAGAGAAGGAGTTTCTCTCGGAAGAAGTGAGTGGGAGGAAAGTAGAACTTGATGAGGTAAATGTACCTTCTCTCGAACAGGAAAATAGCACATCATAGAAAATGATTCCCGTGATGCCTACACCAACTAGAGAGGAAGCAAACGATAATGATCATGAAACTTCAGATCAAGTTGCTACTGAACCTCATAGGTCAACTAGAGTACGATCCGCACTAGAGTGGTACGGTAATCATGTTCTGGAAGTCATGTTACGATACCAAGGCGAACCTACGAACTATGAAGAAGCTATGATGAGCCCATATTCCGATAAATGGCTTGAGGCCATGAAATCTGAGATAGGATCCATGTATGAGAACTATGTGTGGACTTTGGTGGACTTGCCCGATGATCAACAAGCCATTGAGAATAAATGTATCTTCAAGAAAAAGACTAACGCTGATGGTAATGTTACTATCTATAAGTTTGACTTGTCGCAAAAGGTTTTCTACAAGTTCAAGGAGTTGACTACAACGAGACTTTCTCACCCGTAGCGATGCTTAAATCTGTCCGAATCATGTTAGCAATTGCCGCATTTGTAGTTATGAAATCTGGGAAATGGACGTCAAAACTGCATTCCTTAATGGATTTCTAAAAGAAGAGTTGTATATGATGCAACCAGAAGGTTTTGTCGATCCTAAAGGTGCGAACAAAGTGTGCAAGCTCCAACGATCCATCTATGGACTAGTGCAAGCATCTTGGAGTTGGAATATACGCTTTGATGAGGTGATCAAAGCATATGGTTTTATATAGACTTATGGCGAAGCCTGTATTTACAAGAAAGTGAGTGGGAGCTCTGTAGCATTTCTGATATTATATGGATGACATATTGTTGATCGGAAATGATATAGAATTTCTGGATAGCATAAAAGGATACTCGAATAAGAATTTTTCAATGAAAGACCGCGGTCAAGCTGCATATATATTGGTGTCGAGACCCCGATTCTAAGTCACACCGATCTAGCCTGTAACACCTCATATCACTTTGCGGCCTCACGCACGGTACTCCCACGGGTGTCGCCTTACCATGGCCCGGGACCGTTTGCGCCTTTTGGCTCACGTATATGACAATGTCGCTAGCATCCATATGACAGAGAACCCGGGCCGACATGGCTAGTCGTGAACCCAAAGCGGCACTAACGTATGGGGACAGGCATACATGAATCAACATCGAACGTGTCGGTCAGCAGCGTTTGAATCCGGGCTGTAGCACTGGGCTAACAGGACTCCGGGAACCCGGGCTATAGCAGGCTAGGAAGGACTCCGGATGTCACCGCGTGACATTTCCCGAAGGGACAGACACAGGAACGATGTGAAACACATGCCGGCCAGTCAAGTGTCCAGAGCAGTAGTGCTGGGCTAGCAGGACTCCGGTGAATCGGGCTGTAGCGGACTACTATGGCTCAAGGAGGCACTAGACTACATTTCCCCATAAGAGAGACTGCCAAGGATAAACAACTAGATTGTCGGATCCCACACAGAGCAATACACGTTACACGTACGCATAACATGCAAGTATGTGCTGTACAACATGGCATCACAACATAACGCAAACTCATATAGATAAAAGGCCCGGAAGAGCCACATAGCATTAAGTACAAACAGGGGTCACATGACCCATCATTCAGAGCATACAAGCAACGGAAGCATTACATGTCTGAGTACAGACAACTACAAAAGAAAAAGGCTAAGAAGCCTGACTATCTACAAGACCCTCCCAAGGGTGCAAGATCGTAGCTGAGGTACAAGCTACTCGTCGAAGTCCAAGCGGAACTACTAGTGAGACCGAAGTCTCCGCTGCAAAAACATAAATAAAGCAACATGAGTACAAAGGTACTCAGCAAGACTTACATTAGATCCTATCATACATGCATTTGTATCAAGAAGGTAGTGTGGGGTTTAGTTGCAGCAAGCCAGCTTTGACTCAGTGGCTATCCTGTTCTACGACTACGAGAAACTTCTTTGAGGTAAGAAGGCGCACACGAGTCCACTAATCACCACCTCAATACACCACTATGGATTCATTCCCGTCTCACTACGAGAAGCCATCCATAGCACTCACACTTATCTTGAGCATTTTAGAGTATCCACTTCAAGTTGTCTATGTACCACGTAAGCATCCAAGAAGTCCATAACCGAGGACACGGCTATTCGAATAGATCATGATAACCCTGCAGGGGTGTACTGCGTCACACACGCTCTCGCCACTTACCGCCATGTACACGTCATGTACCTCGGCAACCTTCAAGCGAAAGCCTGGCGAGGGTGTCGGCCACGACCTGACTAACCACACAAGACTCTAGTCCAGGTTTATCGCCTATTCGGGTTCCATCCGCAAGGAGATCCGGCCGGGGTGTTGCTCATGGCCGCAAACGATGTGTACAGGGTTCCCGAGCCCACCATCCGAGTGCCACTCGGTACACCGGGCCACGTGTGCCTAGTCTGTCCCAAGCCCACCCTGCCGGGTGCCACTCGGTAGAAAAATAGCACTACCTACAAACACCAGAAACTAGTTGCAACTCCTGGACAGAGATCAAGTTGGTTAATAAGTCGAGAGGGGCACTTAAGCATTCCAATGTGTGGTAGTAGCTAGTCATTGGACAACATACACAGAACTCAGTGCTTAAGGGCGGTTCCAGTGAGACAACCCACCATGTACTCCTACATGGCCTCTCACCGCTACCTTTACCAAATCGTGTTCACACGCTTAACTCTCGGCACCAGAACATATCGCAACACTCCAATTCATTCCCAATGAACCAGACCTGACACAACTCTAAGCAATAGCAGGCATGGCATGGTAGGAACACAACATGGCTCAATCAACTCCTACACATGCTAGTGGGTTTCAACTATTTACTGTGGCAATGACAGGTCATGCAGAGGAATGGGTTCAACTACCGCAGCATAAAGTAGCAGTTGAATCGTTGTTGTCCTAATGCAGTAAAAGAGAGCAGAAGCGAGAGAGTAGGATTGTATCGGGATGAACAAAGGGGGTTTTCTTGCCTGGTAGATCAACAGGGTGGCTCTGCTCCTCAGACAGGTACTCTGGAACACTCTCCGGAGCAGGACCTATCGAGAGGGAACGGTGTCGACAGTCAAAACACAATCATATGCAACAATATGATGCATGAATATGGCATGAATATGTGATGTATTTTGAGCCAATGCATTTAGCATTCAACTTGGAGGAGATCCATTTGAACCAAAGGTTCAAATGCAACTCTAATTTAAGTCCTTATATATGACATTTATATGTTTTCACTTATACAGTAGGTATAAGTTGGTTTTTCATGCATGAAACTAGTACAGATGGATAGATTGCATTTTTCTGATAATTTTTCATATATAAATTATTTAAATCTGAGCTACGGTTAAATTTCTATGAATTTTAGAAGTTTTGAACATATTCTGGAATTTCCTGATTTAATTTAAATCCAGAAAAGGGTTTGTTGCGTCAGCACTGCGTCATCATGACGTCAGCAGGTTAGCGGCGCTGACCAAGTCAAACCTGACGTGTGGGGTCCACACGTCAGTGACTCAGTGTTAACCCGAGGGGTTTTCTAGTTAATCTAAATTATCTAGGGGTGCTGGGGCCCATTGTCAGTGTCAGTGGGGGTAGATTAGAGGGTGATTAGCCGGCAGGCCGGGCCCACACGTCAGGCCGGCGAGGTCATCGCCGGCGACCTCTGGACGCGGCGGCGTCCGCGATATAGGCCACGGGGGCGGCAGCTGAGGGCGCCGGGGCATAGCCCGGGCTCGTCCGCATCCAGGGGAGGTGACGGAAGGACGCGGGGTGGCCGGAGCTCGCCGGAGCGGAGCTCGGGCGGCGGCCGGAGCACGGCCAAGGGCGGGCGCAGCGCTGCGGTGCACGGGGAGGCCACCCGAGGGGCTCTGCGGCACCCTCGTGGCACCAGGAGCACGGTGAGGTGCTCGGGGCGAGCTGCAGTGGCTTGAGCGACGGCGGCGACATGGACGGCGACGAGGAGCTACGGCCATGGTGGGGGTCGGGGCTACAGCGCGGGAACGGAGAAACGGAGAGAGGGGAATGGGGCATGAGCTCACGGTGGACTCGACGGCGTCATCGGAGAGCTCGGGGACGCACTGGAGACGGTGGGGCCGCGAAGACGATCTCCGGCGGCCGGAGTTGAGGACGACGGCGATGGAGGCGCTCCAGGGCGTTCCGGCTTGCGTGGCTCAGCAGAGGGGTTCAGCGCGAGGAGGCGGAGCTCTGGGACACGACGGAGGTGCGAGGGGATGGCGGGGAGCGCGGGGCAGCGAACGGCGGCGACCGGCGCGTTCGGGCGTCGCGGGGGGGAGCGGGAGAGAGGAGGGGAGAGGCGCAGGAGAGAGGGAGTGAGGCCAGGGGGGAGCTGGGCGCTTCTGGCGAGGCCAGGTCGAAGAGGGGAGAGGGCAGGCAGGCAGCTGCCGTGGCGTGCATGCGCGCGGCGTGCGGCGACCACGCGCCCTGTCCCTCTGGCGCGAGGAGGGGGACGACTGGCGCTGGCCAGTCAGCTGGGCTGGCCTGCTGGGCCAGGCCAGGCCGCACAGTGCCAGGCCGCAGGTAAGCTCCCTTTTCCTATTTCTTTTTCTTTTCTAATTTTCTGACATTTGTTTGGTTTAATAAAAATACTAAACCATTTTATTTACTTATGCCAATTTTTATAGGGGCTAGTGGTATTATTCCAGAACTCCTCAACAAATGGCATAATTTTTGGACAATATTATATATATATATAACAATATATATATCCAAAGCAAATAATTATTGCATTAATTCCAAATGCCCAAAGTAAATACTTATGAGCTCCTGAAAATATTGGTTTGATTTTTATCTCTGTCCAATATTTTCAGAGAGCAACATGAACATTTTCTTGGACCCTTTTGGAGCAATTTTTATTTGGGTCATTTCCAGAAATGATTCTGAGGGTTTCACAAATCCCCACTTCAATTTAAAATGAAATTTAAACATGATGCACACATGACTAGCTAGTCTAGGTCATACCAGAACTAGGGATGTGACAACTCGCCCCCACTTGCAAGAATCTTGTCCCGAGATTCAGGGGTCGACGGAAAGAAGGTGGGGTACTCCAGTCGAAGACGATCTTCTCGCTCCCAAGTAGCTTCTCTCTCAGAATGATGAGACCACTGAACCTTGAGAAACTTGATGTTCTGACGTCGGGTGACACGCTCTGCTTGATCAAGAATGCGAATAGGGTACTCTCGGTATGTGAGGTTATCTTGGAGATCAAGCGTTTCATGGTCCACTCCGCGGATGGGATCCGAGAAGCAACGCCTGAGTTGGGAGACGTGGAAGACATCATGGACTCGAGAAAGATGTGGGGGTAGTTCTAACTGGTAGGCAACCTCTCCTCGTTTAGCGAGAATGCGAAAAGGACCAATGTAACGAGGAGCCAACTTGCCCTTGATACCGAAACGATGGGTACCCTTTAGAGGAGTAACCTGAAGGTAAGCCTTGTCGCCAACTTCATAAGCCACTTCCTTATGACGACGGTCATACTGGCTCTTTTGACGAGACTGGGCTGTTTTCAAATTCTCACGAATGATGCGAACTTGCTCTTCTGCTTCCTGGATCATGTCTGGTCCAAAGAATTGTCTTTCACCGGTTTCTGACCAGTTCAAAGGTGTTCGACATCTTCGTCCATACAGAATCTCGAAAGGAGCTTTCTTAAGACTGGATTGATAGCTATTGTTATAAGCGAACTCGGCGAAAGGTAGGCATTTCTCCCAATCCATACCGAATGAGATAACGCAGGCCCTAAGCATGTCTTCGAGAATTTGGTTGACCCTTTCCACCTGACCACTTGATTGAGGGTGGAAAGCGGTACTGAAGGAAAGATGGGTGCCCATGGCAGTTTGGAAACTCTCCCAGAAATGAGAAGTGAAGAGACTACCACGGTCTGATTGATCTCTAATGGAACACCATGAAGTGACACTGTTCGAGAAATATATAAGTCAGCGAGCTGACTAGCTGTGATACTCTCTCGAACAGGTAGGAAGTGAGCCACTTTGGAAAGACGATCAATGACTACGAAAATAGCGTTATTCCCTTTCTTGGTCCTGGGAAAGCCGGTGATGAAGTCCATACCAACTTTATCCCATTTCCACTCAGGAATGGCTAAAGGTTGAAGGGTGCCAGCAGGTCTTTGATGCTCTGCCTTAACGCGACGACAAACGTCACAGTTAGCTATGAACTCAGCAATTTCTCTCTTCATCCTAGTCCACCAGAACCTCTGGCGTAGGTCCTGATACATCTTAGTACTACCGGGATGAATCGTGAGAGGGGATTCATGTGCCTCCTTAAGGATCAATTGTCGCAGATGTTGATTCTTGGGAACCACCAAGCGATTCTCAAAGAAAACAGCACCTCGATCATCCATAGAGAAACATCCACCAACTCCCTTCTTAATGTTTCTCCTGATGCGGGTAACACCCCTATCAAACTTCTGGTCAGAAATGATCTGATCCTCAAGGGTAGGTTTCGCCACCAAGGTAGAAAGGAATCCTTGAGGAGCAATGTGAAGGTTAAGCTTACAGAATTCCTCATGGAGAAGTGGTTGGCCCTGCTGCAACATAAGATTGTTGCAATAGGACTTACGACTTAGCGCATCAGCCATGACATTGCCCTTGCCTGGGGTGTAGGTAATCCCTAAGTCATAATCTGAGATCAACTCCAACCAACGTCTTTGCCTAAGATTCAAATCTGGTTGGGTGAAAATATACTTGAGACTCTGGTGATCGGTGTAGATCTCGCAACGTTTACCAAGAAGGTAATGTCGCCAGGTCTTAAGTGCATAGACTACGGCTGCAAGCTCTAGATCATGTGTAGGATAATTCTCCTCATGTGGATGAAACTGTCGAGATGCATAGGCAATCACATGACGATCCTGCATAAGAATGCAGCCTAGTCCCTGTCGTGAGGCGTCGCAGTAGATAACAAAGTCTTTAGTGAAATCCGGTGGCACCAGTATGGGAGCAGAAGTCAGGCGTCTTTTCAGTTCCTGAAAACTGTATTCACACTGTGGGGACCACTCAAACTTTTTATCCTTCTTGAGAAGTTCCGTGAGGGGTTTGGCTACTTTGGAGAAGTTTTCAACGAAGCGGCGACAATAACTGGCTAGACCAAGGAAACTCCTAACTTGTTTAACTGTTTCAGGTGGAGTCCAATCAAGAACGGCCTGAACTCTCTCAGGATTGACAGCAATGCCCTTACCAGAGATCACGTGGCCTAGGTAGGTCACTTCTGGCAACCAAAATTCTCACTTGGAGAACTTGGCATAAAGGCGGTGCTCTCTGAGTTTTTCTAACACAAGTCTAAGATGTTCGGCATGCTCTTCCTCGTTCTTCGAGTAGATAAGGATATCATCGAGGTAAACCACGACGAACTTGTCTAAGTACTCCATGAAGATCGAGTTCATCAAGCGGGAGAAGGTAGCTGGAGCATTGGTTAGACCAAAGGACATGACGGTGTACTCGTACTGGCCATAACGAGTGACAAAAGCCGTCTTAGGAATGTCCCCGTTTCTAATCTTGATTTGGTGGTAGCCTAACCTCAAATCCATCTTGGAAAAGACTGAGGATCCAGCGAGCTGATCATACAGGTCATTGATCCTGGGGAGCGGATACTTGTTCTTTATCGTGACCAAGTTAACGGGACGATAATCTACAACCATCCGGTCCGTACCATCCTTCTTCTTGACGAAGAGGACGGGGCAAGCCCAGGGAGAAGAACTAGGACGGATGAAACCCTTTTGCAAGGACTCATCAAGTTGTTTCTTAAGCTCAGCTAGTTCTAAAGGTGCCATCTTGTAAGGTCTCCTAGAGATTGGGGCGGTTCCTGGGATAAGATCTATGACAAACTCTACATCCCTGTCAGGTGGAATACCTGGCAGTTCTTCTGGAAAGACATCCGGAAAGTCACGGACTACCGGGATATCTTCGAGGTCTGGAAGAGGACTGGCATTAAGAGAATAGAGTTGACGCTTTGCAACTCTGGTGGAGACAGTGACTATCTTGCCAGATGGGTGTGTGAGCTGAACGGACCGGGTGTAACAATCAATCTTGGCATGATGAGCTGTCATCCAGTCCATACCCAAGATGATGTTAATATCTGTGGACTTGAGGGCTATAAGTGAGGCAAGGAATACAAGTCTGTCAACAAGGATTTCATTACCATGGCTTATTCTGGTAGTTTGCCATCTAGACCCTGGAGTTTGGATTTCAAGTGGAGTTGGCATATCACAAAATGACATGTCGTGCAAACGGGCATAGCCTTCAGAGATGAAGGAGTGAGATGCTCCAGTATTGAATAGAACCGAAGCTGGATGGCAATTGACAAGGAGTGTACCAAGAACGACATCCGGATCATCATGAGCGTCTTTAGCTGAGGCGTGATGCACACGTCCACGCTCAGTGGGAGCTGACTTGACACTGATCATCTTGCGTGATTGCTTACCACTGCCAACAGACTTCTCAGACAGGGGTGGGGCATAGTTGGTTTGAGAGCAGTCACGTGCATAGTGTCCTGGCTTCCCGCATGTGAAGCAAGTCCCTGAAGTTGGATGTGGACCCGCATTGACAAGCGGTCTACCAATAGGCCTGGGTGGAGCATACTGCTGAACTGGGTAAGGCGCCACATAAGATGGCCTCGGTGCATATCCAGGTGGAAGAGCGGAGTTTGGAACCCAAATCTGGCGCTTATGAGAACTAGAACCAGAGGAAGGAACCAAATCACGGGTGTGCTTACGAGACTCCTCGTAGGTGAGCTGAGCTGTCTCCGCATTAATGGCCTTGTTCACAAGAGCCTGGAATATATTGCAATGGTGCAAGTGGAGATCACGACGCAACTTGGGGTTGAGACCCTTCCGGAACCTAGCCTGCTTCTTAGCGTCCGTGGACACTTCTTCTGTAGCATAGCGGGCGAGGTTCTCAAACTCTCTACTGTAAGCATCAACAGCCATCTTACCCTGGGTGAAACTACAGAACTCTTCTCTCTTGCGGTCAATGAGAGCCTGAGGAATGTGATGCTCGCGAAAAGCCTCAGTGAAATCTCTCCAGGTCGGTATGTGGCCAACTGGAAGCATAGCCTCGTAGTTCTGCCACCAAAGACTAGCAGGACCTTCCAGGTGATATGCAGCATAAGTGACCTTGTCACCTTCAGCTACGTTCGCAGAACGCAGCTTGTGTGTGATACTACGGAGCCAGTCATCTGCATCGAGTGGTTCAATGGAATGATGGAAGGTAGGTGGTTTCAAACCAATGAAATCATAGATGGTCGCTGACTCTTTGCACTGGGGTGCGGTGTTCTCCTCGATACGTGCTAACAAGCGGTTAGACTCATGCTTGTTCCTCTCCATCTCTAACATAAACTCTGCCAACGAAGGCTGGTCGGGAGGATCCTCCTCATCCCTACCACCTCCGTGGTTCAGGCAACGAGCAACAGAACTTCGGTAAACTGATGACATCCTGAGAAGCGGAACCAAGGACGAGGTCAACAACAACTATAGGATGCAACATGTAGCATAAGAAAATTTAGTATCTCTCAAACTCCTAGGACGAATCCGGCAGCATAACGACAGTAAAATGCTCAAAATGAGACATTCTGCAAAGGACGGGGTAGCACCTTACTCAACATCATCACTCAAGGTTCTGAGATATTACTAAACAGGCTACACCGGAGGTACTCAAACTGGGATAAGACTCTGATCAACCAATCCTAAGAGACTACGGTGTAGTAACACGTAATCCTGATGGACGGAAGAGAAAGCCTAGTTCCTTAACCCCGTAGGAAAGATAGGATGACTCAGATCGGAAGGCATGAGGTAAAAGGAGTAAAAGAGCCTTACGTTCCCTTCCACAATCAATTGCCTTACATAACTAAGGAATTTCTAGACTCAACTTCGACCAGGTTGGCTTGGAAATCCTACAGGCAGTCAGGCTCTGGTACCAAAGCTATCGGGACCCCGATTCTAAGTCACACCGATCTAGCCTGTAACACCTCATATCACTTTGCGGCCTCACGCACGGTACTCCCACGGGTGTTGCCTTACCATGGCCCGGGACCGTTTGCGCCTTTTGGCTCACGTATATGAAAATGTCGCTAGCATCCATATGACAGAGAACCCGGGCCGACATGGCTAGTCGTGAACCCAAAGCGGCACTAACGTATGGGGACAGGCATACATGAATCAACATCGAACATGTCGGTCAGCAGCGTGTGAATCCGGGCTGTAGCACTGGGCTAACAGGACTCCGGGAACCCGGGCTGTAGCAGGCTAGGCAGGACTCCGGATGTCACCGCGTGACATTTCCCGAAGGGACAGACACAGGAACGATGTGAAACACATGCCGGCCAGTCAAGTGTCCAGAGCAGTAGTGCTGGGCTAGCAGGACTCCGGTGAACCGGGCTGTAGCGGACTACTATGGCTCAAGGAGGCACTAGACTACATTTCCCCATAAGAGAGACTGCCAAGGATAAACAACTAGATTGTCGGATCCCACACATAGCAATACACGTTACACGTACGCATAACATGCAAGTATGTGCTGTACAACATGGCATCACAACATAACGCAAACTCATATAGATAAAAGGCCCGGAAGAGCCACATAGCATTAAGTACAAACAGGGGTCACATGACCCATCATTCAGAGCATACAAGCAACGGAAGCATTACATGTCTGAGTACAGACAACTACAAAAGAAAAAGGCTGAGAAGCCTGACTATCTACAAGACCCTCCCAAGGGTGCAAGATCGTAGCTGAGGTACAAGCTACTCGTCGAAGTCCAAGCGGAACTACTAGTGAGACCGAAGTCTCCGCTGCAAAAACATAAATAAAGCAACATGAGTACAAAGGTACTCAGCAAGACTTACATCAGATCCTATCATACATGCATTTGTATCAAGAAGGTAGTGTGGGGTTTAGTTGCAGCAAGCCAGCTTTGACTCAGTGGCTATCCTGTTCTACGACTACGAGAAACTTCTTTGAGGTAAGAAGGCGCACACGAGTCCACTAATCACCACCTCAATACACCACTATGGATTCATTCCCGTCTCACTACGAGAAGCCATCCATAGCACTCACACTTATCTTGAGCATTTTAGAGTATCCACTTCAAGTTGTTTATGTACCACGTAAGCATCCAAGAAGTCCATAACCGAGGACACGACTATTCGAATAGATCATGATAACCCTGCAGGGGTGTACTGCGTCACACACGCTCTCGCCACTTACCGCCATGTACACGTCATGTACCTCGGCAACCTTCAAGCGGAAGCCTGGCGAGGGTGTCGGCCACGACCTGACTAACCACACAAGACTCTAGTCCAGGTTTATCGCCTATTCGGGTTCCATCCGCAAGGAGATCCGGCCGGGGTGTCGCTCACGGCCCCAAACGATGTGTACAGGGTTCCCGAGCCCACCATCCGGGTGCCACTCGGTACACCGGGCCACGTGTGCCTAGTCTGTCCCAAGCCCACCCTGCCGGGTGCCACTCGGTAGAAAAATAGCACTACCTACAAACACCAGAAACTAGTTGCAACTCCTGGACAGAGATCAAGTTGGTTAATAAGTCGAGAGGGGCACTTAAGCATTCCAATGTGTGGTAGTAGCTAGTCATTGGACAACATACACAGAACTCAGTGCTTAAGGGCGGTTCCAGTGAGACAACCCACCATGTACTCCTACATGGCCTCTCACCGCTACCTTTACCAAATCGTGTTCACACGCTTAACTCTCGGCACCAGAACATATCGCAACACTCCAATTCATTCCCAATGAACCAGACCTGACGCAACTCTAAGCAATAGCAGGCATGGCATGGTAGGAACACAACATGGCTCAATCAACTCCTACACATGCTAGTGGGTTTCAACTATTTACTGTGGCAATGACAGGTCATGCAGAGGAATGGGTTCAACTACCGCAGCATAAAGTAGAAGTTGAATCGTTGTTGTCCTAATGCAGTAAAAGAGAGCAGAAGCGAGAGAGTAGGATTGTATCGGGATGAACAAAGGGGGTTTGCTTGCCTGGTAGATCAACAGGGTGGCTCTGCTCCTCACACAGGTACTCTGGAACACTCTCCGGAGCAGGACCTATCGAGAGGGAACGGTGTCGACAGTCAAAACACAATCATATGCAACAATATGATGCATGAATATGGCATGAATATGTGATGTATTTTGAGCCAATGCATTTAGCATTCAACTTGGAGGAGATCCATTTGAACCAAAGGTTCAAATGCAACTCTAATTTAAGTCCTTATATATGACATTTATATGTTTTCACTTACACAGTAGGTATAAGTTGGTTTGTCATGCATGAAACTAGTACAGATGGATAGATTGCATTTTTCTGATAATTTTTCATATATAAATTATTTAAATCTGAGCTACGGTTGAATTTCTATGAATTTTAGAAGTTTTGAACATATTCTGGAATTTCCTGATTTAATTTAAATCCAGAAAAGGGTTTGTTGCGTCAGCACTGCATCATCATGACGTCAGCGGGTTAGCGGCGCTGACCAAGTCAAACCTGACGTGTGGGGTCCACACGTTAGTGACTCAGTGTTAACCCGAGGGGTTTTCTAGTTAATCTAAATTATCTAGGGGTGCTGGGGCCCATTGTCAGTGTCAGTGGGGGTAGATTAGAGGGTGATTAGCCGGCAGGCCGGGCCCACACGTCAGGCCGGCGAGGTCATCGCCGGCGACCTCTGGACGCGGCGGCGTCCGCGATATAGGCCACGGGGGCGGCAGCTGAGGGCGCCGGGGCATAGCCCGGGCTCGTTCGCATCCAGGGGAGGTGACGGAAGGACGCGGGGTGGCCGGAGCTCGCCGGAGCGGAGCTCGGGCGGCGGCCGGAGCACGGCCAAGGGCGGGCGCAGCGCTGCGGTGCACGGGGAGGCCACCCGAGGGGCTCTGCGGCACCCTCGTGGCACCAGGAGCACGGTGAGGTGCTCGGGGCGAGCTGCAGTGGCTTGAGCGACGGCGGCGACATGGACGGCGGTGAGGAGCTACGGCCATGGTGGGGGTCGGGGCTACAGCGCGGGAACGGAGAAACGGAGAGAGGGGAACGGGGCATGAGCTCACGGTGGACTCGACGGCGTCGTCGGAGAGCTCGGGGACGCACTGGAGACGGTGGGGCCGCGAAGACGATCTCCGACGGCCGGAGTTGAGGACGACGGCGATGGAGGCGCTCCAGGGCGTTCCGGCTTGCGTGGCTCAGCAGAGGGGTTCAGCGCGAGGAGGCGGAGCTCTGGGACACGACGGAGGTGCGAGGGGATGGCGGGGAGCGCGGGGCAGCGAATGGCGGCGACCGGCGCGTTCGGGCGTCGCGGGGAGAGCGGGAGAGAGGAGGGGAGAGGCGCAGGAGAGAGGGAGTGAGGCCAGGGGGAGCTGGGCGCTTCTGGCGAGGCCAGGTCGAAGAGGGGAGAGGGCAGGCAGGCAGCTGCCGTGGCGTGCATGCGCGCGGCGACCACGCGCCCTGTCCCTCTGGCGCGAGGAGGGGGACGACTGGCGCTGGCCAGTCAGCTGGGCTGGCCTGCTGGGCCAGGCCAGGCCGCACAGTGCCAGGCCGCAGGTAAGCTCCCTTTTCCTATTTCTTTTTCTTTTCTAATTTTCTGACATTTGTTTGGTTTAATAAAAATACTAAACCATTTTATTTACTTATGCCAATTTTTATAGGGGCTAGTGGTATTATTCCAGAACTCCTCAACAAATGGCATAATTTTTGGACAATATTTTATATATATAACAATATATATCCAAAGCAAATAATTATTGCATTAATTCCAAATGCCCAAAGTAAATACTTATGAGCTCGTGAAAATATTGGTTTGATTTTTATCTCTGTCCAATATTTTCAGAGAGCAACATGAACATT
Source organism: Triticum aestivum (assembly GCF_018294505.1). Taxonomy (NCBI): domain Eukaryota; kingdom Viridiplantae; phylum Streptophyta; class Magnoliopsida; order Poales; family Poaceae; genus Triticum; species Triticum aestivum. The sequence goes on from NC_057808.1 coordinate 190,615,008, forward strand.
TTCTTGGACCCTTTTGGAGCAATTTTTATTTGGGTCATTTCCAGAAATGATTCTGAGGGTTTCACAAATCCCCACTTCAATTTAAAATGAAATTTAAACATGATGCACACATGACTAGCTAGTCTAGGTCATACCAGAACTAGGGATGTGACAACTGGGCATCAAGATCTATAGGGATAGATCGAGACGCTTAATAGGACTTTCACAAAGCACGTACCTTGATGAAGTTTTGAAAAAGTTCAAAATGGATCAGTCAAAGAAAGGGTTCTTGCTTGTGTTAGAAGGTGTGAAGTTAAGTCAGACTCAAAGTCAGCCACTGCAGAAGATAGAGAGAAAATGAAAGTCATTCCCTATGCCTTAGCCATAGGTTCTATCATGTATGCTATGCTGTGTACCACACCTGATGTGTGCCTTGCCATAAGTTTGTCAGGGAGGTACCAAAGTAATCCAGGAGTGGATCACTGGACAGCGGTCAAGAACATCCTAAAGTACCTGAGAAGGACAAAGGATTTGTTTCTCGTTTATGGAGGTGATGGAGAGTTCATCGTAAATGGTTAAGTTGATCCTAGCTTCGACACTGATCCGGATGACTCTAAGTCACAAACCAGATAGGTATTTCTATTGAATGGTGGAGCTGTCAATTGGTGCAGTTCCAAGCAGAGCGTTGTGGCAGGATCTACGTGTGAGTACATAGCTGCTTCAGAAGCATCACATGAGGGAGTCTGGATGAAGGAGTTCATATCCATTCTGGGTGTAATACCCAGTGCATTGGGTCCAATGAAAATCTTTTGTGACAACACTGGAGCAATTTCCTTGGCGAAGGAATCCAGGTTTCACAAAAGAACCAAACACATCAAGAGACGCTTCAACTCCATTCGTGAAAAGGTCAAAGATGGAGAAATAGAACTTTGCAAAGTACATACGGATCTTAATGTGGTAGACCAGTTGACTAAGCCTCTTCCACGAGCAAAACATGATCAGCAGCAAGACTCCATGGGTGTTAGATTCATTACAATGTAATCTAGATTATTGACTCTAGTGCAAGTGGGAGACTGAAGAAATATGCCCTAGAGGCAATAATAAAGTTGTTATTTTATATTTCCTTATTCATGATAAAGGTTTACTATTCATGCTAGAATTGTATTGATTGGAAACTTAAATACATGTGTGAATACATAAACAAATACCGTGTCCCTAGTAAGCCTGTATTAGACTAGCTCGTTGATCAAAGATGGTTAAGGTTTCCTAACCATAGACCTGTGCTGTCATTTGATAACGAGATTACATCATTAGGAGAATGATGTGACGGACAAGATCCATCCATTAGCTTATCATATTGATCGTTCAGTTTATTGCTATTGCTTTCTTAATGTGAAATACCTATTCCTTCGACTATGAGATTATGCAACTCCCGGATACTGGATGAATACCTTGTGTGCTATCAAACGTCACAACCTAACTGGGTGATCATAAAGATGCTCTAAAGGTATCTCCGAAGGTGTTTGTTGAGTTGGCATAGATCGAGATTAGGATTTGTCACTCTGAGTATCGGAGAGGTATCTCTAGGCCCTCTCGGTAATACACATCATAAGCTTGCAAGCAAATGACTAAGGAGTTAGTTACGAGATGATGTATTACGGAACGAGTAAAGAGACTTGCCGGTAACGAGATTGAACTAGGTATGAAGATACCGATGAACGAATCTCGGGCAAGTAACATACCGATGGACAAAGGGAATTATGTATGTTGTCATAACGGTTCAACCGATAAAGATCTTCGTAGAATATGTAGGACCAAATATGGGCATCCAGGTTCCGCTATTGGTTATTGACCGGAGAAGTGTCTCAGTCATGTCTACATAGTTCTCGAACCCGTAGGGTCCGCACGCTTAACGTTTGTTGATAATATAATGTTATATGAGTTATATGATTTGGTGACCGAATGTTGTTCGGAGTCTCGGATGTGATTAGGGACATGACGAGGAGTCTTGAAATGGTCGAGAGGTAAAGATTGATAGATAGGACGATGGTATTCGGACACCGGATGAGTTTCTGGATACATCGGGTCACCGAAAGGGGTTCCGGACACGCCCCGGTAGGTATATGGGCTTAATGGGCCAAGGAGGGGACAGACCAGCCCACAGGGGTTGGTGTAACCCTCTCCCTGGTTGGCCAACCCTTGGGAAGGAAAGGGGGAGGGCTAGCCCCTCCTGCCTTCCCCTTCTCATGGGAGAAAGGAAAAGGGGGGCACCGCCCTTCCCTGCCTTTCCCCCGCACCCATATATGGAAGGGGGCACGGCTAGGGAGGACCCCAAGTAGGATTTGGCCTACTTGGGGCGCCTCCTTAGCTGCTCCCCCTCCCTCCCAACTATATATATATATGGGGGGGTCCTAGCACAACACACAACATTGTCTTAGCCGTGTGCTACGCCCCCCTCAACCGTTTACACCCCTAGTCATATTTTCGTAGTGCTTAGGCGAAGACCTGCGGAGATAGCTTCACCATCACCATCACCACGTCGTCGTGCTATCGGAACTTATCCACTACCTCGCTGTCTTGTTGGATGAAGAAGGCGGAGGACGTCATCGAGCTGAACGTCTGCGGAACGCGGAGGTGCCGTACGTTCGGTGCTCGATCGGTTGGAACGCGAAGAAGTTTGACTACATCAATCGCGTTGTCTAACGCTTCCGCTTACGGTCTACGAGGGTATGTAGACACACTCTCCCCCCTCGTCGCTATGCATCTCCATGGATAGATCTTGCGCATCGTAGAATTTTTTTGTTTTCCATGCAATGTTTCCCAACACTTATACCCGAGTAAGTGGGTTGTTGCGTATGGGAGTAAAGAGGACTTGATACTTAATGCTATGGTTGGATTTTACCTTAATGATCTTTGGTAGTTGCGTATTCTTGCTAGAGTTCCAGCCATAAGTGCATATGATCCAAGTACGAAAAGTATGTTAGCTCATGCCTCTCCCTCATATAAACATGCAATAATGACCACCAGTCTAATTATCGATTTCCCAGGGACAAATAACTTTCTTGTGTGAAAAAAGCTCTCTACTAAATAACTAACTTTGTATCTTGCAAATTATTCGTAGTTTTATTCTCACTAAGTACTTCTAATTTTATTCTTGCAAACCTATCCTATCACCTACTCCCTCCGCCCCGTAATTCTTGTCGCAGGGGTTACTTTGCAGTTTAGTCCTCAGGTTTTTCCGACCAAAACCGTGGTCCAACGTCTTCCTTGCTCTGTGGTCGGTCTCTCTCTCTCAACCGACGAAAGATTGCACGACGGGCTCCGCCTCTCTCCTCCCCTCCCCTGAATGCCGCCCCATGCTGTCTGACCCCCTCCCCCTCCCACCCCCGCCGCCCCACGCCGCCGCCCTGCCCCTCGCCGCGTTGGTCCACCACTTCCTCGACAACGACGGGGAAGCTTTGATTTTTGTGTGGATCTGCTCTCCGACCACTTCTGATACGGGGCTAACCCGGTGTAGGCCGATCTTTCACGATTGGAGTGGGTTCCTCGAAGAACACGATGAACACGTGGAAGAACGGAGAGGAATCACGAGGGGAAACACTCAAGAACAAGTCCCATCACACATCCACTAGACAATCAAACACACAAGATCCACAAGGTACATGAACAACAAAGGGAAAGATACAAGGTAATGTTCATCTCCATGAGGAGGTCTTGAAGGGGGCCGCCCAAGAGGGGGTCTTGATGATATATCCCGCAGGATCTTCTCCTAGATGGAGGTCTTGGCCTCCATAAGGAGTAGTAGTCTCTCTCTCTCTCTCAAGAGTAGAGTGGTACAAGGAGCAAAGCTCTCTATCAAATGAGCTATCACTTTGCTGACCCTAACTAGGAGGAGGGGGAGTAGTATATATAGTCTAAGCCACGAAGGGGTAAGTGGGAAAGAGAGATACATGGGCCTCTGGCCCGTGGCTGCACGCAGGCAGGCGCCGGATGTCCGGGCTAGAGGCCGGATGTCCGGGGCTTCGCGAGGCGCCGGATGTCCGGGGCTCGGGCCGGATGTCCGGGCTGAAGTGGCCAAACTTTGGGTGCGTTCTGTCGTCGATGCCGGATTTCCGGGGGAAGGGCCGGATGTCCGGGCTTTGGCGAGGCGCCGGATGTCCGGGGCTGGCGCCGGATGTCCAGCCGCTGATGCTGTTGGCCGTGTGTTGGTGCAGCTCCTTGGCGGCTGCACAGGCGCTGGATGTCCGGCCTCGGGCCCGGATGTCCGGCCGCTGTAGCTTCAGCAGCTCCGTCTTCTTCCGTCGTCGCTTCCAGGCTTCCCTCGCGGATGGTGTAGTTGTTCCTTGGCGCTTGCACTCCTCCTCAACATCCGTGAAGCTCCGACAATACCTATGCATGCACACGGGAGAAGTGTCAAGTAGTATACCATCTTCGAAGGGGTCAAGTGAACACGTGTAAAGGAGATGATTCACCTTTGCGTATGTGAAGTAGATGTCGCACGTGTCACTTGCCAAACAAACTCTTGACATGGTGATGTCCATAGGATGCTCAGCATCATCTCCTCTCCCTTGGGAAATATCCAACCTCGGATCGAAAACCAAATCACCATGTGAAAGAGATGGCTTCGCTGTGTAGAAGTGGACGTTCACCAAGTACTTGTCACCTTGAAGCTCGAAATGGGCACTCTCCAATGTCGCACCGTCTTGTGATTCCTTCAAAAGGAGTAAGGACAACAAACACTTGGAAAAACAAATGTGGTTAGCGTTAGTGCAAAACCAAGCATTCAAGAGGTGAATCACCAAACAATCGTCGTCATCATGCAAAGCATATGGTGTGACAAAGGATTGAGACATGGCATTTAAGTATATCAATCGAGCACAAGCAAAGATATCATGGGGACAAGCATTTAAATTGGAGGTAGAGATGCAAATATGTGTGTCAAGAGAATAAGCATCTACCTCAAGTTCATAGCAAGCATGGGCAAAGCACTCAATGAAAGGTCTATGGTAGGCATAGGAATCATTCACAACACCTAAGAAGATGAGATGTCTAAACACATGGGTTAAGTGCAAGACAATCCAAGCATAATGTGCATAGGGTGTAGTGAACATAGTGTGGCACTCAACACAATAGAAAGAGCAATTGTTCATCATGTGTGAGGCAATCAAGTCAATCATGTGACAAGCAATGGGACATGGCATATGTGAAGTGATGACATTGTTGCAACCAAACATATGAGAGGAGCAAGTAATCCAAGAATTGGATGCAACACACAAGGCATATATATCATGATGCATGGGACGGTGAAAATGACAAGTCGAAGCAAGATCTCTAACAAGTGTGCAATCAAGTGGTCCAAGATGAACAATAAGTCTCATGGTGCAAGCAACACAAGTAGTATGATCCGCAATATCCATGCTTAAGAAAGATATCACCTTGACGGCGTGTCCTTCTGCATTCTTCACAATGCCGAAGTGGTAGGAAAGGTGGTGTAGAAACGAGTCATGGTCAAATGTATGAGGCTCGCTCTCAAGAGCTCGAATGGTCAACTCACGTGAAGCGGAAGTCGACACAAAGTCCAAGTATCCTACACATGCACACAACAAAAGAAAGAACGTATGCACATGGTAGATAAACACATCATGCATCATGATGGTTCTCTTCTTTTGCACATAACCATTAGAAGCACAAGTGCATGAATAATATGATGCAACAATGGCTATATTCATGGCACGAGGTATATGGTGCAAAGAGGTAAGACAAGCATGCTTCACAAGGAATATGTCAAAATCTCCAATTATATGTGAGAATGCTATGGGGGCAAACTCATTATCAAGACTAAAGGCATTGTTGCACTCAATACATGTCAAATCATCTAGAATGAGGGAGGCAACATATGGAGAGATATGACAAGAAGCAATAACAATCATGTGCAAAGCATGTAGATGGTTGTCATCAACCGCATGAAATGAGCAAGTATGAATCATCGGTGATGCAACAAGGCAAGCAATCATAGTAATCAAGTCGGGCAAGCTAGTAGTGCGAAGATGCAACATACTAGAGGAAATCATGGCAATCATGTCATGTGAGCAAATAATAGGCACAGACAATGCACATGACATTTCGCAAGCACGAACACAAAGCAAGATCATAGTATAATCATAGGCATGGGGCACAAAGCAAACATGGCAATAACAAGTGATATCTCCACCAAGCTTGCAAATACACATACAAGTACTAGAATCAATCATCATGTGTAATGCAAAGCATGGGTCACAAATGCATGGCAAAGGCATAGGAATGAGCATATCATGCAAAGTGAACATGGCAATATGGGCAAATGATACATAATGGACAATAACCCATAGCCAAGTGAGGACCATGTAAAAGAAATGCGCGAAGTGTTTGCACGAAGTGAGCGGTGGGAAAGGCAATCCATAGGATCCCAATTCATCATTGCTCTCTAGAGCTCGTTTTGTCAACTCATGGGATTGTGAGGTTGACAAGTGTCCATGGGTACCTACACAATAAAGACACAATCGAAAGAAATTGTGTGTGTGGTAAATGTACACATCATCCATCATGATGTGTATGTGCAAGTGAGTGTTAGCACAAGATAAGCATCGCTCAAAGAAATTTGATGCATGGTACAAGAACATGTCATCCATCATGAAAGAATAGTTGTTATGTATAACACGATGGGGATGCAAATTGAGCATACTAGTATATGGCACAACAATATCATTATGATTCATGGGGAGCATATTGTGCACACAATTAGTGGGATCATGCAATTGATGGGATGGATCAAAATCTCCTAAAATGTATGAGGAAACTATGGGGGTCTCCTCATGAGCAATATTGGAAACATCATATGGAGAAAATGGACAACATCCAAAACAATGCATATTCGAAGCTAGGTAGTCATGGCATGGCATATGAGATAAATGATGCAAAGGGAGCATATCAATATCATCACAAGAGAAACAAATGCCAATAACCATGGGCTTGTCATCTATGCCATATGTGCAAATTGGGTTAATTTTAATGGCATATGCATAGTCACTAAGATGAGATTGCAAATATGACATATGATTGATCTCATGCATAGCATATGACAAGTCAAGCGGGTTGTCAAACATGATGTGACCTAAAGAATTGTCACAAGAAATCCTATGTAACATGGCATCACAACTAATAGACTCCACATGGAAATCATCAAACTCATCATAAATGGGTAAATCATCACATGGGGAAATCATACTAGCATGAAGCATGGTAATAGGTTGATCAACATCATGCAAGCAATCAATGTCAAGAATGTCCACTAGTGGGACTAGAGCATCACCTTCACCTATGTTACCTTTGTCATTCCACTCAAGTGGAGTGGGTGAGGCGGGAAAGGCCAAATGGTGGTCATCTTCATCTTGATGGAACCATGTGGGGGGTGCATCATATTCCATCATGGCCATCATCATGTCCATAGGAAGGACGAAGTCGTCGAGGATCGGCGCGTCATCATATATGGGACCTAGCACCAAATGAGAAGACACAATAGAGGTAGAGGTTAAGTCGTTAGAAATCGAAGTGGCCTCACTCTCTCTATGTGGTGGTTCACTCACTCCCTCAAGGTAGGTGCACTCAAACTCACATATCGTGGAGTCACTCATCTCACTCAAGTGGTGGGGGTTGTGGCTCTCCTCACATGGGAATTGGGGCAACTCGTCATATATGGGGCTAGTGGTGAAGACACTCTCACTCTCAATATGGTGGCACAAGTCACTCAAGTCATCATACGTCGCCGTGGTCGAGGTGAAATACTCAACCATCTCATCGCCGTCACCATGGATGAAGGCCGAAGATGGCACATCATCACTCTCCCCCATGACCGAAGGGAAAATCCCATGCTCGATCATCTCGTCATCGTTGCCGTGGATGAAGGCCGAAGATGGCACATCATCACTCTCGCCTCCTAAGATGGAAGCATCATCCTTGCTCGTCACCAAGTCGCTCGCCTCCAAAGCGTGGTCCTTGAAGGTCTCCGTAGTCGTACTCGTCGCCGCACCATCTTGAAAAAGAGTCGTGGAGGACTTGGCATCATCAATGCCACAAAGAGGGATGGCGGTGAAGTCGAACTTGGGAGCATCGTCTTGGAGCTCATCGGGCTTGGACATCTTGGTGGTACTAGCCTCATGCTCGTTGTCTTTGAGCTTGGTCTTCGAGAAGTGTGCTTGGGGTGGAGAAACCTTGGCCTTCATGAGTTCTTGTTCTACCTTGAGAGCACCAATTTAGTTGTCGTTGAGGGACTTGTAGTTCTCGAGGAAGATAGTCTTGGATATGTCGTTGTTCAATCCCATCATGAAGTGGAACTTCATTGACATGGGGTCATCCACGCCGGCTCGTCGCAAGGCTTTCTTCATCTCCTTGAAGTACTCGTCGATGGACTTGGATCCTTGGATGGTGTTCTCCAATTGGTGTAGAAGTTGTTCCGTGTAGGTTGGAGGCACAAACTCTCGCCGCAAAGCTCTCTTCGTTTTGGGCCAACTCATGTCGTAGGTCTCCGAAGGTGTGTGAAGCCACCATGTCGAGGCGTAGTCGTGGAAGTTTCTTGTGGCGCACTTCACTTGATCTTCGGGAGGAATTTGATGTAGCTTGAGGTAGTCGTCCATTAGGTGTTCCCACTCGAGATACTCCTCGGGTTCTTGAGTCCCATAGAAAGGAATCGCGTGGTCGGTGTCGAGGTCGTAGTAGCTTGTGGAAGTCGCAGACTTGAGCTTGGGGAGCTTCTCTTGAGCGTAGTCTTGGGGTGCTTGTTGGCGAAGATGCCGTATGTCCATAGGCGAAGATGCCTTGAAGTCGCTTGGCGAAGATGCCAAGGGAGATGGTGAAGTCGTTGAGCGGTTGTTGGTGTTGAGCCTTGACCTTCACGTTCGTGGTGGTGATGGTGTCGATGCCGATGTGACCTTGCCAGAGATGGTAGCTCGGAGGCATGTGCTATTGACCGTCTTCTCGAAGATGAGGAAGATCGCTTGTAGGACTTGATGACGGCTTTGATCTCCTCCATTTGAGCATTCATCTTGGCGCCGTTGGAGTTGTTCGTGGCATCGAACTCGTTGTTGTTGTTGTAGACCGAGGGTGAAATACCTTCCCTATCCATCACAAGACTCGAGTAGAGGTGAGTAAGAAATGAGATAAACAATACAAAGTTACCTTTTCCCAAAGTTGAGGATGTATCCCGTTTCACTCAATGTGAGATGAAAGAATAGTGGAATTGGTACCGGACTTGTTCACTGACACCTACAAATTAAAGCTTATGGAGTGGCTCGGTGAGGATAGTGGCACAAAAATTTGATGCAAAATGTTAGCAAGAGTCAATAATGTTGAAAGAGATTCACAAATTCGCAAGCGAAACAAGTAGACCAATAGCAATGAATGGCACACGGAAAAGCACACACGGATAGATAAATGGGGTCGTGCAACCAAGGAATGAGCACAAAATGTGGAATCCACGGAAAATGCTCGTGTTGCACAACTCAAGAGAGACGCTAGCACGATTGCTCGATAGGCGGATACGACACTTGTGCACAACCTATAAGATGCAAAATGGATAAACTTTCTATCCCAAGTATGCTATGTATGTATGGTTCCCGGTGTTTCTCACATGATGATCCAAGATGATCAAGTATGATACCATATGATATATTGTGATGCTATGGCTATTGCTTACAAGCTCTTTGTTCACTCTTTATCTTTGCTTAAAAGCTTATTCTTTTTTTATATGGCCACTTTGCGAAACGCACAAACCAAGATAGCAATTGTGTATATGCGGGAACAATCTTGTGACACAATGGATGATATGGTTATACCAATATGATGTGGTATGTATACAATGGAAGGGTAGATCACTAATGTGCACAAGTAACGTGGCCCGACAATACTCAAATGGCTAGTCTCGATAGGCAAGTGACGCAAAATGGGCTAGGGGTTAACAATTGCAATTGCAAGGGGAATATACAATGGTGTCGTCGAGGTTACCGTCTGTTGCGATGATGAGAGGCGGTGTTGTTGATGTCAACCCGTTCCTAATTAGCCGAAACACCTTAGGAAACGGAAAAACCACAACTCAAAATCTCAAGGACAAAAGTCAAATGGTGGTAGCGGGAATGCGGTGGTGGTTGCGGAAGCTCAAAGGGATTGCGGAAATGCAATGATGGGTTTTGGAGTACGCAATGCGGAAGTGGAGGGTAAGGTAAGTCTATGCGGAAGTTATGGTGGTGGTTGATGAAGAAGCAACCGTCCCTAAGTAGCCTAAACACCTTAGGAGACTCAAATCACAACTCAAACAACCACTAATGCTATAAGGAACGAAATGGGTTAGGTTGCGGAAGTCGATGGTGGTTATGCGGATGTTGTGGTGGAACCCCTAGGCAAAGATGCCAAAGTTGTCAAAAATTTGATGGAGTCAAATGGTGATGGAACCTATCTAGAGAGATAGAGGATGTCAATAGCTACTCAACGAGCTAAAGAACGCGAAAATCCGACTCCGGATGTGAAAGTTACGGTCAAAACGGTGAAACATGGGTGACTGAATTCCCAGGGGGCGGACATCCGTGGTCGGGGCCGGATGTCCGGGACCTGATGTCCAGAACGTTGCGCGAAAATGCGTTTCAGGAGCCGGATGTCCGACTTGGGGCCCGGATGTCCGGCCAGATGGCCCGGATGTCCGGCCTGACGATTCCAGATCGGGATTTGGACTTCGAAACTCGATTTGGGGCGGAAATGGATGATTTCGGGGGCAAAATTTGATGGATTTTGTGGATGGAAAGTGGGGAAAATTGGGGGAAAGCTAGATCTACTCAAGACATAATGAATCCACGGATCAAAATCAACAAAACATCATCAAACCAACAAATCACAAAAAAAAATGGGGGCTATTTTTTTGTGGGGATTTTCGAATTTAGGACGAAATCAAGCAAAAGAAGGCTAGAAAACGGTGGGAGGGACTCCAAATACGTGATCAACGTGGCTCATGATACCATATGATACAAGGCTAACCCGGTGTAGGCCGATCTTTCACGATTGGAGTGGGTTCCCTCGAAGAACACGATGAACACGTGGAAGAACGGAGAGAAATCACGAGGGGAAACACTCAAGAACAAGTCCAATCACACATCCACTAGACAATCAAACACATAAGATCCACAAGGTACATGAACAACAAAGGGAAAGATACAAGGTAAGGTTCATCTCCATGAGGAGGTCTTGAAGGGGGCCGCCCAAGAGGGGGTGTTGATGATATATCCCGCAGGATCTTCTCCTAGATGGAGGTCTTGGCCTCCATAAGGAGGAGTAGTCTCTCTCTCTCTCAAGAGTAGAGTGGTACAAGGAGCAAAGCTCTCTATCAAATGAGCTATCACTTTGCTGACCCTAACTAGGAGGAGAGGGAGTAGTATATATAGTCTAAGCCACGAAGGGGTAAGTGGGAAAGAGAGATACATGGGCCTCTGGCCCATGGCTGCGCGCAGGCAGGCGCCGAATGTCCGGGCTGGGGGCCGGATGTCCGGGGCTTCGCGAGGCGCCGGATGTCCGGGGCTCGGGCCGGATGTCCGGCTGAAGTGGCCAAACTTCGGGTGCGTTCTGTCGTCGATGCTGGATTTCCGGGGGAAGGGCCGGATGTCCGGGGCTGGCGCCGGATGTCCGGCCGCTGATGCTGTTGGCCGTTTGTTGGTGCAGCTCCTTGGCGGCTGCACAAGCGCCGGATGTCCGGCCTCGGGCCCAGATGTCCGGCCGCTGTAGCTTCAGCAGCTCCGTCTTCTTCCGTCGTCGCTTCCAGGCTTCCCTCGCAGATGGTGTAGTTGTTCCTTGGCGCTTGCACTCCTCCTCGACATCCGTGAAGCTCCGACAATACCTATGCATGCACACGGGAGAAGTGTCAAGTAGTATACCATCCTCGAAGGGGTCAAGTGAACACGTGTAAAGGAGATTATTCACCTTTGCGTATGTGAAGTAGATGTCGCATGTGTCACTTGCCAAACGAACTCTTGACATGGTGATGTCCATAGGATGCTCCGCATCAACTTCTTCGCCGATAAACGTTGTCGTCGACCAATTCCACGCCATATCGACTTCTTCCATGAATCTGGTCCGGTCGCACCTGCAGGCAGGTTCGGAGGGACAGATGCACTGACGACCACTCGACGACTCTTCCAGGGCCTAGGCCGCACACACCAATATCCAGACGGAAGCGCAAAGTGCTCTGGCTCGGCGATGAGACCCGGCGTGGCTGCCGGACGTGACCAGCAGGTTCGGCCCGCTCCCGCGGGTTGCTCAAGCTTAGGATTCTTTTTGTTCTGCTCAATCTAGTCTAAAATTGTTCTGCTCAAGCCAGTAAATTTAGGATTTTTTCTCTAAATCTTTATTCAGTGTAAAGTCGAACTAGATTTGAATTGCGAGCAGTGCAATCAGAGAAATGCATTCAGTAATTCTTGCTCAAAATCTCAAATCGAAAATAGTTCCAAAGAAATGCATTCAGTGTACTACGCCGGAGTATTCGACAACAGTCTCTGATTGCTGAAAGCATCTATTGCTATATTATAATATTTTACCACAAGTTTGTGACCAAGGAATATTATTGTTTTTTCACATGATATTCCGGTATTAATTATCTGGCTATCTAGGATGTATGAAAAGGCAGATTGGTTTTCCTTTTTTAACCATTTCCAATCAATCTTATAGCATGTAAGCTTTGCAGCACATTCCACACTAGCTTCATCTTAGAAATTTAATTAGTGCATTTGTACACTTTAAACTGGAGTACATTATGATTTTGATAACTAACAGCATATTCATGCGCTGATTTTGATTTTGGTTTTGTTTTCTATACATGACAATTGGCTTCTTCAAGAAGGTAGAAGACGCCGTCCACCTCGTGTCGCCGTCGTTAGAAGGTAGAAGACGCCGTCCACTCCTGTTCATCCACTGCACCATCATCCAGCACCTCAAGGCCGACATCGCCTGGAGCTCCTGTTCAAGATTTTAGATTCAGAGATGAGTACTGAAACTACTTGATGCTAAGATTCAGACTAAAGTTACTTTCAAAATTGTCAATTTTCTCCTTGATGTGAGCATTTCTAGTTTGATCCAGAGATTCAGAGATCCATCAAACTATAACCAAACTATCCATTTAACAGAAGTTAGGTTCATAACTAATTCCTAGCTGTCCAAATTTAGTTAATCAAACTTTAACAAACTATCCATTTAACAAAACTTAGGTTCATACCTGATCACTAACTGACAAAACTGAGAAGTGTACTCCTGGAGTACTCCTACTTGGAATATTTTCCATTTCGAAACTAAGATCTGCTAGGAGCATTTTCAGTTTGCAAAACTGGAGTACAGAAGAAGTGTATTTTCCATTTTCAGTTTGACAATTTTCACTGGATTCAGTCAATAGCAATCATTTTAAATGGTGTACACACGAATCAGTAGTTATCTAATTTTTACAGTAGAGTGGATCTTGTTTGAACTACTCTGAATTCTGTCAAGATAACAAGATGAGAATGCCTCCCCCTTTCCTAGAGCAGCCTTCATTTAGTTTCATTCAGTTTGAGCATGGGACCTTGCTACCTCTGGAGCTTGCGTTGATTTTTCCCTTGAAGAGGAAAGGGTGATGCAGCAAAGTAGCGTAAGTATTTCCCTCAGTTTTGAGAACTAAGGTATCAATCCAGTAGGAGACAACGCAACAAGCTACCGAATACTTGCACAAACAAACACCAACTCGCACCCAACGCGACAAAGGGGTTGTCAATCCCTTCACGGTTATTCGCAAAGTGAGATCTGATAGAGATAGATAAACGGTAAAGTAATATTTTTGGTATTTTTGGTTTATGGAGTAGAAAGTAAAAGATTGCAAAGAAAGTAAATAGGAAACTGGAATTGTAGATCGGAAACTTATATGATGGAAAATAGACCCGGGGGCCATAGGTTTCACTAGAGGCTTCTCTCAAGATAGAAAATAATATGGTGGGTGAACAAATTACTGCAGAGCAATTGATAGAAAAGCACAAAGTTATGACGATATCTAAGGCAATGATCATGAACATAGGCATCACGCCCGTGTCAAGTAGACCGAAATGATACTGCATCTACTACTATTACTCCACACATCGACCACTATCCAGCATGCATCTAGAGTATTAAGTTCATAAAGAACGGAGTAACACCTTAAGCAAGATGACATGATGTAGAGGAATTAACTCAAGAAATATGATGAAAACCCCATCTTTTTATCCTCGATGGCAACAATACAATACGTGTCAATTCCCCTTCTGTCACTAGGATCGAGCACCGCAAGATTGATCCCAAAGCGAAGCACTTCTCCCATTGCAAGAAAAAACCAATCTAGTCGGGCAAATCAAATTGATAGTTCGAAGAGACTTGCAAAGATATCAAATCATGCATATAAGAATTCAGAGAAGATTCAAATAATATTCATAGATAAGCTGATCATAAATCCACAATTCATCGGATCTCGGCAAACAAACCGCAAAAGAGTATTACATCGAATAGATCTCCAAGAACATCGAGGAGAACTTTGTATTGAGAAGCAAAGAGAGATAAGTAGCCATCTAGCTACTAGCTATGGACTCGTATGTCTAAGGAAAACTACTCACGCTTCATCGGAGAGACAATGGTGTTGATGTAGAAGCCCCCGTGATTGAATCCCCCTCCGGCAGAATGCCGGAATAGGCCCCAAGATGGGATCTCACAAGTACAGAAGGCTGTGGTGATGGAAAAGTGGTTTCTTGCTCCCTTGGATGTTTTTGGGGTATAAGAGTATATATATATAGGAGGAAGATCTAGGTCAGGAGGCCACCGAGGGGCCCACAAGGTTGGGGGCGTGCCCTACCCCCATGGGGACGCCCTCCACCCTTGTGGCTGCCTCGTGGCTCTTCTGACTTGCACTCCAAGTCTCCTGGGTGTCTTCTAGTCCAAGAAAAATCCTCGCGAAAGTTTTATTCCGTTTGGACTCCGTTTGGTATTCCTTTTCTTCAAAACTCTAAAAAAGGAAAAAAATAGAAACTGGCATATTAATGCATATAAAACATCCAAAACAGATTATATAATAGCATGGAACAATCAAAAATTATAGATACGTTGGAGACATAGCAGACCTCCATGTTTTCTTTTTATTGGACCTCCACAGACTAATGGTTGTATTCTCACAGATTGATCATGAAATGCGGGGGCATCATTCATCAAAGCCATGATATTAAAAAAAGATGGGTCATCTTGACATCCTGTGTTGTGTGTGTCTGTGTGTGGTGTAGGAAAAAGCTTAAACTTGCTCTTAGTGAATCAGAACATGCTGTTAGGAAGTCTAAGTTTACTCGAGGCCTTTTTGTTAATGCATCTTTAACTGAATTTACTCAAGGCCTTTTTAACTGAATTTACTCAATGTTGGTGAAGTGAATAATCAACATTATTCAAATAAGTAAGTTAGCACAAATTGCAAAGTAAGTTAGCACAAATTCAGTTTTAATACAAATTATTCAAATTAATCCAAATATTTTAAATTAATTCAAATAACTAAAATTAATCCAAATCAATTCAAATTCCAAATAACCAAATTCCAATAAATTCTAACAAGGAGTTTATATACAAGGATTACACAAGGCATACACAAGGGCGTGACATAACATCCCCTTTGTCCCCTCTTGACACAAGATTACACATGACATAAGGGCATCTTTGTCCCCTCTTGACACAAGACTACACAAGACATACACAAGGAGCACCTGACTACATGACATAAGGGCCTCTTTGTCCCCTCTTGACTACATTCTTTTCCTTTCTCTGGCCACTTCTTCCCTTCCCTTTACTTTTCTTTCTTTTCCCTTATGTTGCTACTTCTTCCCTTCCCTTTACTTTTCTTTCTTTTCCCTTCTCTAGCTAATTCTTTCCTTTCATTTTCTTTTCCTATTGCAATTTCCATTTCTTCTATAATGGCCCTGGTATCAACAACTACCTAACTGTCCCAATATACACTAATTATTTCCGTGCCAGCATTCTGAAAGCGATCCTTGTGCAAGTGTGGCAACTTATATTGATTTCTTCCTTTGTCTTTCATAACTTCAAACATAACTACTTCTAATGTGATAAAGCTTCCGTGCAACTTGTGGGGATCATAGTTCTCGAATTCCTCTTCCACACCCTATACCAGTTCCTGGATGTTTGTAGGTGACCTGCAAACGGTTAGAGACTGGAGAGAGTTATGGAAGCAGAGGTCCAAACAATTGAATTCGAGGCTATTTGGGGGCTGTTGTAGCAATCGGATGTCAAGATCAGTTCGTTCCATAGCTTCTCGAAAAGCTACATCATTGGGGAGGACATGAGGCTTTGCGTTATCCTGTTGGATGAATATTGTTGCTCCCTCATCATCGTTAGACCACTTATCCTGAATTGCTGGGATAACCTTATTGATGAGATAATATCTGCACATAGGCCTGGTTACTTTCACTGATGTCAACACTTTTGTTCCCTTTGCTCTGTTCTGACTTGTCCGCACCGCCTTAGTCTCTTCGATGAATGCCCAAATGTCGATCATGTTAGCTCCCCCTCATTGTTATATCGAGGCCTGGCCACAGCTGTTAGGAACATTACCTTCCCAATGATGTGAGTGTTTGACACGGTGCACTTGGGCTCAGGTTCTCCTGGAAGTACATAGTAACTATTCTTCACTCTCGTCATGTCAAACCACTTTTCATCGATGTGAACCATATTGGTCATTGGCTTAAACATAGCCCGAGAAGTTGAGATCAAATGGTCATCGAGCATGGACATACAAAATTTCAATCTCGCAAGCTTGTTCTCTGGCTTAAGATGAGGCTTCACAATGCTTGTGATGCGGTTGAGCTCATTCAACTGGAACCTCTTATGTAGGGTCGATCGGGCCACACCTAGAGACCATGCCAGAGATCGAATTGTCCTTCTTTTATTCAGTGGGATTGTTGAGGTCCTCGCTAGATCCAGCTGCTTTCTCTTTCAGCCAGATCTTCCTGGCTTCTTGCTTGAGCCATCTATTTCTTTGCCATCGGCAATTTGCTTTTTGGCGTCTTCCCAGATTCTTTCAATAGATCGTACACTTCTGTTCAACAGGGTTGAGACTAGCAGCTTGTCGTCTGGTCGAACAAACCCATCTCTGAGCTCCATTACTAGCAAGGCGAAGTAAACACCATGCCTCTCCTTATCTGACAATTCTCTTCTTTTCTCTTGAAGTATCCAATTCATAACTTCATCCTCTTCCTCTTGACCTTCATCCTCTTCCCCTTCATCTTCTTGAGGCATCCAATTCATAGCTTCATCGTCTTCCTCCTGAGGCATCAAGTTCAAATCCATAGCTCCATTCTTTGCCACTTGAGGTTCCTCCTCTTCAGGGATCCAATTCAAATTAATACCTTCATCGTCTTCCTCTTGAGGCATCAAGTTCAAATCCATAGTTATGTGTTCCTGCCATCAATGACAAAATATGAGTACACCATGGTACCATAACAAGAATATACACACACAAAATGAGTATGCAAGTCAAACAAGAAAATGCTGCCATGGCACCATTTATAGAAAGGTTCATTAGCTTACAAGAGCCTCTAGGTCACTAGTAGTGGGAGGAGTACTACTGTCAACACTTTTGCACTAGTTCTGATAGATATGATCATGAGTAGATATCTACAGTTGTAACACTACATTTTAGCTGAATTTTCAGATTATGATCATGAGTAGATATGATCATGAGTAGTTATTACTGGAGCCACCATACAAACCACACACATGTCCATATTAAACAAAAAGTATCATGTTTAACTAAATTTTCTATGCATTTTGACAATGCATTTGGATAGGTTCATAATTGAATTTTCTGTGTAGTAGTTTAACTGAATTCTAGGGAGTATCATGTTTACTGAAACATTTGCAAACACAGATCATCGCAGCAAACCATCCATGCTGAGTATTCTTTGGAACCTTTGCTTATGAATCTCTCTCTAGTAAAGTTTTGCAGCTAGTAGTACAAGTCTGTGTGGGTGAAAAGTCTAACAGCACTAGAACTGATCTGATTGATCTATACATGTGTAGGAGGAGCTAGATTGATGAAGACATCAATACCATTGTTACACCCACACCCCCTACTGCTACATATACCGGACCATTTACTAGAGCTTGCGCACGCCAATTAAATTTTCAGGTACTTTCGTTTCTTGGTAATGATTCTAATGTTCATGAGAATATGATGCTGCCTAAATTGGATACATTTGTTTTGCTTACAAATGAAGGGCCTGGCATGGATAAGAGGGATGAACACTGGAGCAAGACCAAGCATGGAGAGGATGGCATGCGCAAAGGGAACAAGAACGGAGTTACAAGTGATGATTTCAGGACTTTGAAGCCGCCATAATGAGTGCATGAGGCCTTGGACAAAATATACAAGATACCACTTCATAAATTTCGTCCAAAGGCTATTCTAGGTGCTGCGTCACCTTATTATTGGGCCAGGCCCATCTAATTTCGAAATACATAAGTATAGGTTGTTTTTAGAGTCCGTATGTATGGGGAAACAAGAGATAGGGTTGGTTTCGGACCCCTTCCCCAAGGGCCACGAAATTCCCCCCTCTTCCTCAATATATACAGCCCTTAGGGCACCGTTTAGACTTTGGGTTTTGTTTAGATTAAAGTTCGCCATAGCTCCAACTTCGCGTACTTCGTTTGTGTTCAACAACCAGACAAAGGCGTCACAGAACCCCACCTTGATCAATAAAGCTTTCCTCTTATATTCGCAATATCCAGATTGCAATCTTAGTTTCTTGCTTGGTCTTCGTTTGCCTACAGGAAACAGACCTTCGTGGTCAGGTTGATCGTGCTCCGGCGTGGTCAATAACCTCTCGGAATTGGTTTAGCGATTGTTAAGGCGCGACGTCCTTGCACGTTCGTAGTCGGATCGTCAAAGTCGACTTCCTCCAAAACGATAGCCACCATCTCATCGAAAGACGGGACACCTTTGCCTCTATCAAGTGATATCAGATTTCCAGGTTGCTCGGTGAGATTTTACAGTTTTCATAGTTCAGATCGAGTCTGTTCTTCATACCTATACTCCACGAAAAAGCCAGGAAAAAAATTAGGGTTAGTTCATCCTATCCGAACCAGTCTGAGCCTTTGCATCGTCGTGTCAAATTGCTTGTCTTAGCATCTGGTCTTTTAGTGTTTCGTGTTCTGGTCATAAGTTGTCACGCCGCCGCCGCACCATCATCATCGCCCCTGCCATCTACCACCACCGCTTATCCGCCACCGCTCTGAATCCGTATTCATATACCACCACCGATCCATATCCATATACCACAACCAATCCATACCCATATACCACCACCGATCCGTATCCATATACCACCACCGCTGCCATATCCTACCACCATATATCCACCACCAATCCGAGTTCTTTTCATATTAGGTTTGTTTTCGAGATCCATCTATTTTCCGATTCGTGTTTCCTTGCCCGAGTAGGTCTCGGAAAAAAAGTCTGGACACCCCCGCGCAGTTTTTAGGCCAAAATTTCGGCGACCAAAAATATTTTTCCCTATCCTATTTTTTAGGCTTTTCTGAGTCTTTTAAGACACTCGCCATCATAGTGATTGTTTGTCGCACTTTTTCATCGTCGCTGCCATGATTTTTGAAAAAATAAATAGTCAAAAAAATTTCGTGCCCATCCTGTCAGTTTGACCTGGGAAGAGTTTTGAGACACTCGCCGTTATAGTGATTTTTCGCAAAAAAAGGGGAGCGCAAAAAAAGAGCGCCAAAAAAACAGAGCGATTTTTTTTCGTTGTGTGCTTTTCCCTTGTTTACGTGCAGTGCCGTGATTTTGTTAGTGTTCTAGGCTCGCGTCTCTAGCACGGTCTAGCCTAGGACCAGCACAGTACCATCGTTGAGCGTTTATTCAACTTTGAATCTCTAAATTGATTATTGCTGACCCTTTTTGCTACCATATTATAAGCCTTCCCAGCTCCATATACATCTACGTCGTGTGTTTGACTCTCCCTGGTAATCACTCTATCCAAGCTTTGAGAGTTTTGAATACAACGGTTGCCGATCACCGCCTACTGCTGGGTAAGAACTGGTAAGAATTTGAGATTTGCTTGAAGGATTTGTGACACCCACCACCACCATTTTCTAGTAGTCTGTAGGATCATATTCTTGTGTGTTTCTATTGATGCTAACCATGGCAAGATCACAAGTCGATGAGACTGACTGGGAGAACATGACGAATAAGGACTTGCATGATAAATTTTAGCAAATGATGACTGAAGAGGTGCAAGATGTGCTGAACAATTTGAAGAGGCCATGGATAAGATAACTGGCCTTGAGAAGACGTTCAAAACAAAGCTTGATAACGGATTTAATGAACTGCTTGTGCGTCTTCCACAACCACCACCGGCTGCACCTGCCGCACCTCTGCAACAACAACAACAACAACAACAACAATGACTACCTCCACGTCGCGAAACAGCCCTCCGCCGAGCGAGCCGTGTCCCTCTTGAGCCTGGCCAAACTGTTGGTGCTGCTGTTGATACTTCTATGGCTCCTGCAGCGGATGAGGAGGAGGATGATTATGCGGGAGATTACGAGGATGAGGTTGATCAAAATCAGAACTACGTGCAACCACCAGCACCCGTCATCCACATGCAAATAATCGCAATGGTAGGGCTGCATTACCAGCTCAGGTACGAGATCATGACCATCTTCCTAAACTGAAATCGAATATTCCACCATTTGAGAGTAGATATGTTCCTGATATATATCTTACTTGGGAGTTAGAAACTAAACAATGTTTTACATGTTTAGAATATCCCGAGGAGAGACGTGTTGTTGCTGCACTTTGTGCTTTCACTAGTTTTGCTTGTGTGTGGTGGTCTGAACATCGTAGATTATATCCGAAGAATATTCCAACTACTTGGGCTGCTTTTAAAACTGCTATGCGTACTCGTTGGGTTCCACCATATTATCAACGCGAATTACTTCAAAAATTGCAGCGTTTAAGACAAGGAAAAAAATTCTATAGAGGAATATTATCAGTAATTACAAACTGGCATGATTAGATGTGGTATTGTTGAGGATAATGAAGCTATGCTTGCACGTTTTATGGGTGGATTAAATAGAGAGATTCAGACCATTCTAGAGTATAAGGAGTATAATAGTATCACTCGTTTATTCCATCTTGCTTGTAAAGCTGCACGTGAAGTGCAGGATCGACAGGCATTGGCGCGAACTAACTTTTCTGCAGGTCGACCTTCATCATGGACACCACGTGCATCCTCTACTTCCACTGCACCATCACCTCCATCACGTGCCACCTCCAACCGTGATACAAGAAAGCAGGCACAACCACCACTATCTGCCAAGAGCACACCTGTCGGGCCTGCACAGAGCTCTTCTTCTTCCATGGCATCACCAGGGCACACAAGTGATATTATTTGTCGTCCTTGTAAGGGAAGAGGTCATTATGCGAGAGAATGCAAATCTCAGCGTGTGATGATTGCTATTGAGGATGGTGGGTATGAGTCCGCTAGTGACTATGATGAGGAGACTTTGGCTCTTATTACACGTGAAGAACACGGTGGAGATGATTCTGATCATGAGACGCAATACATGGCTCCTGAAGATGCTGATAGGTATGAATGTTTGGTTGCTCAACGTGTTTTGAGTGTGCAGGTTACACAAGCTGAGCAAAATCAGAGGCATAGTTTGTTCCATACAAAGGGAGTTGTGAAGGAACGTTCTATTTGCGTCATCATAGATGGAGGGAGCTGCTACAACTTGGCTAGCGTGGAGATGGTGGAGAAGCTATCTCTCACCACAAGACCACATCCACAACCTTACTACATCCAATGGTTCAACAACGGCGGCAAGGTTAAGGTAACACGTATTGTTCGTGTGCATTTTAGTATCTCTACATATGTTGATTATGTTGATTGTGATGTGGTACCTATGCAAGCATGTTCCTTGTTACTTGGTAGACCATGGCAATTTGATAAAAATTCTGTACACCATGGTAGAAACAATCAGTATACTCTTGTTCATAAGGATAAAAATATTACTTTGCTTCCTATGACTCCTGATTCCATTTTGAAAGATGATATTAATAGACCTAATAAAGCAAAACAGGAGAAAAATAAGAGTGAAAATCAGATTGTGGCAAAAGAATTTGAGCAACAAATGAAGCTTAATAATAAACCATCTAGTGTTGCTTCTGAAATTAAATTGAAAAATGCATGTTTACTTGCCACAAAATCCGATATTGATGAGCTAGATTTCAGCAAATCTGTTTGCTATGCTTTTGTGTGCAAAGAGGCATTATTTTAGTTCGAGGACGTGCCTTCCTCTTTGCCCCTGCTATCACTAACATTTTGCAGGAGTTCGCTGACGTCTTTCCGCAAGACATGCCACCAGGATTACCACCTATTCGCGAGATTGAGCATCAAATTGTCTTAATTCCTGGTGCATCGCTACCCAACCGTGCACCATACCGTACCAATCTAGAGGAGACGAAGGAGATTATCCGTCAAGTATAGGAGTTGCTCAACAAAGGTTATATACGCGAATCTCTTAGTCCTTGTGCTATTCCTATTACACTAGTGCCTAAAAAGGATGGTACATCGCGTATGTGTGTTGATTGTAGAGGCATTAATAATATTACTATTCGTTATCGTCATCCTATTCCTAGGCTAGATGATATGCTTGATGAATTGAGTGGCTCTACAATATTCTCCAAAGTTGATTTGCGTCGTGGATACCATCAAATTCGTATGAAATTGGGAGATGAATGGAAAACAACATTTAAAACTAAGTTTGGTTTATATGAGTGGTTAGTCATGCCTTTTGAGTTAACTAATGCACCTAGTACTTTCATGAGACTAATGAACGAAGTTTTATGTGCTTTCATTGCACGATTTTTGGTAGTCTATTTTGATGATATACTGATTTATAGCAAATCTTTGGAAGAACATTTGGAACATTTATGTGCTATTTTTATTGCTCTATCTGATGCACGTTTGTTTGGTAACCTTGGGAAGTGCACCTTTTGCACCGACCGAGTATCTTTTCTTGGCTATGTTGTTACTCCACAGGGAACTGAAGTTGATAAAGCCAAGATTGAAGCTATTGAGAGTTGGCCGCAGCCCAAAACGGTCACACAAGTGAGGAGTTTTCTCTGACTCGCTGGTTTCTATAGGCGTTTTGTAAGAGATTTTAGCACCATTGCTGCACATCTCAATGAGCTTACAAAGAAGGATGTGCCTTTTGTTTGGGGTACCCCACAGGAAGAAGCCTTCACGGTATTGAAATATAAGTTGACACAAGCTCCTTTACTCCAACTTCCTGATTCTAATAAGACTTTTGAGCTTGAATGTGATGCTAGTGGAATTGGATTAGGAGGTGTGTTATTACAAGATGGCAACCCAGTTGCATACTTTTCTGAAAAATTGAGTGGGCCTAGTCTGAACTATTCTACTTATGATAAATAATTATATGCTCTTGTTCGGACCTTAGAAACATGGCAACATTATTTATGGCCCAAAGAATTTGTTATACATTCTGATCATGAATCTTTCAAACACATTAAAAGTCAAGCAAAACTGAACCATCGACATGCTAAATGGGTTGAATTCATTGAGACTTTCCCTTATGTCATTAAACACAAGAAGGGTAAAGAAAATGTTATTGCTGATGCATTGTCTCGTCATTATACTATGCTTTCACAACTTGACTTTAAAATATTAGGTTTGGAGACCATCAAAGATCAATATGTGCATGATGCTGAATTTAAAGATGTATTGCAGAATTGTAAAGAAGGTAGAACATGGAACAAGTTCGTCGTTAACGATGGATTTGTATTTTGTGCTAACAGGCTATGCATTCCAGCTAGCTTCGTTCGTCTTTTGTTATTGTAGGAGGCGCATGGAGGAGGACTAATGGGACACTTTGGCGTGAAGAAGACGGAGGATATACTTGCTACGCATTTCTTTTGGCCAAAGATGAGACGGGATGTTGACCGTTTTGTTGCTCGCTGCACTACATGTCAAAAAGCTAAGTCACGACTCAATCCTCATGGTTTATATATGCCTTTGCCTGTACCTAGTGTTCCTTGGGATGATATATCTATGGACTTTGTTTTAGGTTTACCTCAAACAAAGAAGGGGAGGGATAGCATATTTGTTGTCGTGGATAGGTTCTCGAAAATGGCACACTTTATACGATGTCATAAAACCGATGATGCTGTTAATGTTGCTGATTTGTTCTTTCGTGAAATTATTCGCTTGCATGGTGTGCCAAATACTATTGTTTCAGATCGTGATACTAAATTTCTCAGCTCTTCTTCATCCAAACACATGATATTATTTGTCGTCGTTGGAAGGGTGGAGGTCATTATGCGAGAGAAGGCCCATCTAAGCGTGTGATGATTGCTACTAAGGATGGTGGGTATGAGTCCGCTAGTGACTATGATGAGGAGACTTTGGCTCTTATTACAAGTGAAGAACACGATGGAGATGATTCTAATCATGAGACGCAATACATGGCTCCTGAAGATGCCGACAGGTATGAATGTTTAGTTGCTCACCGTGTTTTGGGTGTGCAGGTCACACAAGCTGAGCAAAATCAGAGGCATAATTTGTTCCATACAAATGAAGGGCCTGGCATGGATAAGAGGGATGAACACTAGAGCAAGACCAAGCATGGAGAGGATGGCATGCACAAGGGGAACAAGAACGAAGTTACAATTGATATTTCACGACTTTGAAGCCACCATAATGAGTGCTTGAAGCCTTGGACGAAATATAGAAGATGCCACTTCATAAATTTCGTCCAAAGGCTAGTCTAGGTGCTGCGTCACCGTATTATTGGGCCAGGCCCATGTATTTTCGAAATACATAAGTATAGGCTGTTTTTAGAGTCTGTATGTGTGGGGAAACAAGAGATAGGGTTGGTTTCGGACCCCTTCCCCAAGGGCCACGAAATTCCCCCCCTCTTCCTCCATATATACAGCCCTTAGGGCACCGTTTAGACTTTGGGTTTTGTTTATATTAAAGTTTGACATAGCTGCAACTTCGCGTACTTCATTTGTGTTCAACGACCAGACAATTGCGTCACAGAACCCCACCTTGATCAATAAAACTTTCCTCTTATATTCGCAATATCCAGATTGCAATCTTAGTTTCTTGCTTGTTCTTCGTTTGCCTGTAGGAACAGACCTTCGTGGTCAGGTTGATCATGCTCCGGCGTGGTCAATAACCTCTCCGAATTGGTTTAGCGATTGCTAAGGCGCTACGTCCTCGCACGTTCGTAGTCGGATCGTCAAAGTCGACTTCCTCCAAAACGATAGCCACCATCTCATCGGAAGACAGGACACCTTTGCCTCTATCATAGATCCTTTTCTCCATGGGGAATTTTGTGTAGGCAAATCTAGTCTGAAACTAGTAGAGCTCTTGGTGATTTACACATTGCAAGCAAGATGTCTGAAACTAGTAGAGCAAGTGTAGATATCTGTAAATATTCAGTATTGTATCCTGCTCCGAATATAAAGTGTACTGCTTATTGCAAGCAAGTTTAAAAGTTTAGTCTAAAAGTCAGTTAGCTGAATTTTGACACAGTAGTTAACTGAATTTACAGTCATCTTTACCAAATGCAGTTTACCCATTTGTTGCTTCTCACTTTCTGCAATGTTTGCTAAGAGAAGACTAACTTCCTTATTTAATTGTTCACAAGATAGATGTGCCAACTTCCTTTGGCAAAATCTTGCTACCTTGCCCGACATTTTGGCAGACTTATTGTGACATAGAGTACTGAATGAGTAGCTACTGAATGTGTACTCAATAAATTCAATTAAACTTGGACATGCCTGCAGCCCATTTAAACATGGAGTACAAATATTTGATGGATCCATTTAAATTGACAGAAAACTGAATATACACTGTAGTCTCAGTTAACTGAATTTTCTGAAGCCATTTCCCTGCTCACAAGTTGACAGAAAACTGTTTGAAACAAATTTTGACACAAGTTAACTGAAACAAATTTAGAAATCATAGTACTCCTGTGATTTAGAATGCATCTTTAACTGAATTTACTAAGTTAATCTTGGTTGTGTGAGCTGAATTTACAAGGTGAGCATGTGCTACAGCAGTGCACTAACAGTGAGCACATTACCAGTTCTATTGCATCCTAGTGAAAATCTACCTCAGCCCAGTGCATCTTTTCATATAAATCCATGATGCAATCATAATTGTGCATAGATAAGTGTCTGGTCACAGTAAGTACTCCAACAGTGATTACAGTCAAAGTGAATTTCAAATGATTGTTTTTTCAATTACTAGTTCCAATTTCAATTCAGTGCAATTCACTTTCAATTTCAGTTTTCAATGGAATTTACTTTCAATTTCAACTAACTTTCATCTGGACTACTATAGGACTTACCAACAGTAGCAGCGGCACAAGCGGGGGAAGGCGATAGGAGGCAGCAGAAAAGGCATCGCCGACCACCAGCAGCAGAGTTCATGAATCGGGGGGCACCGGCGTCGGCCACCAGCAAAAGAGGTGTTGTCAACCACCACCAGCAGGTGGTTCCCCTTCTTCTTGGTGCTACTTGTCAGCAGCAGCCGGCGGTCGAACTGGACCTTCGCGTGGGAAGTGGGCGGCAGAATCAGGGGCAACGACTTGTGTCCTAGTTGGCGTCGGTCCTGCGCATTGGTGGGCAGGCGGGCGGCGGATATCCTGCTCGTGGGTGGTGGAACGGCGCGACGGTGATGGGCGGCGGAACCAATTGGCGGAGGCCCCGCCCGTGGGTGGCTGGCGGAGGTCCTCCTGGGTGGGCTCGTTGATGCGGAGCATCCTACGGTCATCCCCATGGACCTACCATCATCTCATCAAGAGCCAAGAGGACCCACGACACGAGCACGAGCTAGAGCTCTCGAGAACGAGGTGACTTCTTTCCTTAGTCATATCACATATGATCCACTCGAGACATGGCTACTACCTAAGTCCGATACGCTATGCATGATTAGGTGTCAAGCGGACCCTCCCGAAGATGCTCGTGAAGATGAACAAGCCGCCAAGTCCATGGATGAGGAGAACCAACGGGAGGAGAAGAAGGCAGCTCCAGGGCCCGGACATCCGGCCGCTGGAGACATCCACTACAGCAATGTTCCAGCCGCTGAAGCTACAGGACCCGGACATCCGGCCCCAACCCCGGACATCCGGCCCGACAGCCCGGACATCCGGCCTCTACCCGGACATCCGGCGCCCGTCACAGAACATGCCCGAAGCTGAACCACCTCAGCCCGGACATCCGGCCCCTCGCGAAGGCCGGGACATTCGGCCCGTCGCCCGGACATCTGGCCGCCCCTATCTGCGCACAGTAAAGGGCCGAGGCCCATGTACCCCTTCGCCCACCTAGACTATATATACTCTACCATCGCCCTCTTTCTAGGGTTAGCATTGGTTTAGCTCATATGTGAGATAGAGCATTGCTCATCCATACGGATCTGCTCCTCAAGAGAGACCGCGGCCCCTCTACGGAGACAGTCCACGTTGGATTCAAGACCCCCTCTTGGGTGGCCCCATCAAGACCTCCTCACGGAGAAGAACCGGTTACCCTTTGTATCGTCTGTTGTTGACTTTGGATCGTGTATCTACCCTTTGTGTTTCGAGGATCTAGCATATGTGTGGCTATATCTTGTTGGTTTTGAGAGTTCCTCTTGTGTTTTCCCTCGTTTTCCCCTCGTGTTCTTCATGTTCTTGGTTGGGATCCGCTCCTCTCGTGAAAGATCGGCCATCTAGGGTTCCACCCTACATCATCTTGGTATCATGAGCCACGTTGATCACGATTTCGGAGCCCCCTCTCTTTGTTTTATAGCCTAGTTTTGTTGATTTTGTTCCTAATTCGAAAACTGCCCCACAAAAATAGCCCCAATTTTTTTTGTGATTTGTTGGTGTGATGAAGTTTTGTTGGATTTGATCCGCAGATTTCGTGTGTTGCAGGTAGATCTAGCTTTCCCCCATCTTTTCGCCAATTTCCATCCAGAAAATCTTCCGAATTTTGCCCCGGATTTGACCTCTCCACGCGGTGTTCATCAAGTTCGTCCATGGATCCAGAGCCTGGACATCCGGCCCGACAGCCCGAACATCCGGCCCTCTGCCTGGACATCCAGCCCCTGACGGCAGCACTTCCATCCACCGCTTCGTTCCCCACCTAACTTTCGTCCAATTTTGTCCCGGTGCCCACATACACTTTCGCATACCACCAACACTTCCGCAGAGCACCACCATAGCCTTTCCGCTACCAAATCCGACAATTTTGACCCGTTTTGCTTTGAGAATTTGAGTTGTGGCTTCCGTTTCCTATCGTGTTTCGGCTACTTAGGGACGGTTCGACATCAACATCACCACCGCTCATCTTCGCCAAGGACTAATACGAATGGCTACATCACTTTGGTATCAACCTCACCTTGGTATCATCTTGGTATCGTGATATCATCATACATTCTTGCATTTGCATTGATAACCCCATAGCCTTACTTTTGCGTCACGTACCCATCGAGACTAGCCTTTGAGTATTGCCGGCAACGTGACTTGTGCACATTAGTGATCAGACTTCCCATAACATACATACCATATCATCGTGTCGCATATCTTGGTATCATCTCTTGAGTCACAAAGTTGTCATCGCATAGACAATTGCTATCTTTGTTCGTGAAGCATTGCATGAGAAAAGAGCTCAAACAACAAAGAGCCAAACAAGCTTTTAAGCAAAAGGAAGGATAAGCAAAGAGCTTATAAGCAAGAACCATAGCATCATACAACATTAAGATTGTCATACTCGATCATCTTGGATCATATCATCGGAATACCATACATATAGCATACTTGGGGTAGAATTCGTTGCATTTTCGCTTAGTAGGTTGTGCACAAGTTCATATCCGCCTATTGTGCAATCGTGCTAGAGTCTCTCTAGTGTTGTGCAACAAGAGCATTTTCGTGGACTCCACATTTTGGCTCATCCCTTGGTTGCACGACCCCACCTATCTATTTGCGTGTGTGTCTCCGTGTACCATATTTTGCTATTGGTCTACTTGTTGCATTTGCAAATTTGCGAATCTTTTCCAACATTATTGAGTCTCACTTACAATTGCATCAAATTTTGTGCCACCATCCTAACCGAGCTCCACCATAAGCTTTTACTTGTGTAGGTGTGAGAAACCGACAAGAATTGGTACCAATTGTGCTATTTCCCTGTTCCACATTGGAGTGATCATTGATCCATTTTCAACATCGGTCAAGGTACATTTGGTATAAGTTCTTCTCTTTCTCCCACTCACATATTTTGTTTGGAATGATGGATAGGCCAAGTACCTCTACAAACCCACTCTTCCTTGAGCAAGACGACGACCCTAACAACTACGTCACCAAGCTACACCTCTTTAGTACACAACAAGCTTTGCATCAAGAGCAACTAGCGATGAGGGACCGCATCGACAACCTCGCCACCGACTTGCGACTCTCCGAGCAACATACAAGCGACTACTTCGACAACAAGCTCGACGAACACAAGCACGAGAATGATGCAAGAATGGACGGGATTCGTGCCTTGTTGGTCAACCGCTCTTCTAGAACTTCGTCTTACTCAAGAAGGAGCCGCTCAAGTCGACACTCCGGCGACTATCTCCGGCTCAAGTACCCGGACATTAAACACTCTTCGTCGTGTCGTGCATCAAGATCGTCAAGCAAGCCGCAATCCTCTACACGACACCAACTCTCAAGAGCATCGACATCGTCAAAACCAAGCTACATTCGCGCAAGCACAAGAACGGCAACGCCAACAACGACAAGAACAAGAGGAGCGCGTGCGACAACATCAAGATGCACAAGACGCCGAGGAACAACGTCAAGAACAACAACTACGAGAAGCTCAAGCACTTGAGGCGCAGCGTGCCCTTCGAGATTCAAGTCGAGCCGTAGCCAACGGAGGACGACAAGCTCGTGAGCATCAGGAAGCACTTCGCGATGAAGTTCAAGAAAGGATTTATCAATCACGTGTGCACCATCAAGTTCCTCAAATTCCTCGTCAAGCTCGACAAGCTCCTCCACAAGCTCGCCAAGAACATCAATTTCAACAAGAGAAACATGACAATGAAAATCCTCCAAGACAAGAGCAACATGAGAACGACAATCCTCCTCGCCAAGAGCAACATGACATTGTCAATCCTCAACAACATGGGCGTCATCATCCCCGACCCCAACACAATGAAGAGCAACGATACGGCAAGCTAAAGTTCACCATGCCCAAGTTCACTGGAAGCATGACCCCGAAGAGTACATATCATGGGCATTGAAGGTTGACAAAATCTTCTGCTTGCACAACTACGAAGAAGAGAAGAAGATCGCAATGGCATCCCTTAAGTTCCAAGACTATGTCATCATTTGGTGGGAACAAGTCATTGAGCACCGAGAGGCAAGAGGCGAACCGCCCATCACTACTTGGGCGCAAATGAAGGATGTCATGAGAGCATGTTTTGTGCCTACCTACTACAACCGCGACCTCTTCATGAAACTCCAACTACTCAAGCAAGGAACAAGGAGCGTTGAAGGGTACTACAAGGAAATGGAGATTGCCATGATAAGAGCCAATGTCACGGAAGATGATGAGCAAACAATGGCACGTTTCTTGAATGGACTCAATCATCCTATCAAGAAGATCGCCGACTTCCAACCATACTCGAACCTCATCGAGCTAGTGCACCAAGCTACCAAAGCGGAACGTCAAGTGCAAGATGACTTCAAATATGCCAAGTTCTCATCCAAGTCCTATGGCTTCTCCAACACTCAAGCGTCAACGACTCCAACACCTTCTACCTCAACCAAGCCATCTACAAGCAACGGCGACAAGTCAAGTTACAAGAAAACTTCGACAAGCTCAAGTCGTCCTCCTACTACAAGCAACTTCAAGCCGAAAGCTTCATCATCATCTACCCCAACCGATGAGACCATCAAGACAAGTTCCTTCAAATGCTTCACATGCGGCGGCCGAGGCCACAAGTCCTTTGAGTGTACAAACAAGCGCACCATGATCCTCAACGACGACGGAACCTATGACTCAATGAGTGAAGGAGAAATGGAAGCCCTTGAGCAAGTGGCCATGCACCGGCAAGTGAACAACGAAAATGAAGATGATCAAGTCTTTTGTGACGAAGATTCGAGCCCCGCTCTTATTGTCTCCAAGGTCTTGACTCTTCAACATCAACAAGACGAAGACCAAAGATACCATATCTTCCACACCAAGGCCGGCATCAATGGAAGGTCCGTCAAGGTCATCATCGATGGAGGGAGTTGCCATAACCTCGCAAGTGAAGAACTATGCTCCAAGCTTCAATTGGTCAAGATGAAGCACCCGCACCCATACAAGGTTCAATGGCTAAGCGACACCGACACCATCCAAGTCGAGCATCGAGTACAAGTTTTTTCAAGATTGGAGCTTACAAAGACACTTTGGAGTGTGATGTCCTTCCGATGACCGTGTGCCACCTCCTTCTTGGACGGCCATGGCAATTCGACCGAGGTGTCATCCACAACGGGCGTACAAACCACTATAGCTTCAAGATGAAAGGAAAGGAGTATGTGCTACGACCTATGTCTCCAAGCCAAGTGATCGCCGACAAGCAAGCCACCCATCGTGGAGAGAATAGTGAGAGAGTGAGCCGCCAAAAAGAGAGTGAGCGCCACAAGCCCAAATTGAGTGCCTCCACAATGAGTGACAAGAAGAACTTAGTCATATTTGCCACCAAACGTCAGATGAGAGAAGTGTGTGAGAACCCATCAAGTGTTATGCACTATGTCCTTTTGTGCAAGGACGAGGCACCAAAAGCTAACACCTCTCACAATCTACCTTTAGTGTTATCTTCTCTATTGCAGGAATTCCAAGATGTTTTCCCCGACGAGCTACCTCCGGGTCTACCTCCACTACGAGGCATCGAGCACCGCATCGACCTCATCCCCGGAGCGCCACTTCCAAACAAGGCTCCCCACCGAGTCAACCCCAAAGAAACCAAAGAAATACAAAGGCAAGTAAAGCATCTCATAGATCATGGACATGTGCGTGAAAGTTTGAGTCCTTGTGCCGTACCGGTCATTCTTGTGCCAAAAAGAGACGGTAGCTTTCGCATGTGTTCTGATTGTAGACCCATCAATGCTATCAACGTTCGCTATAGGTGCCCCATTCCACGCCTTGATGATATGCTTGATGAGCTTAGCGGTGCCACTATTTTTTCCAAAATTGATCTCAAAAGTGGTTACTATCAAATCCGCATACAAGAGGGTGATGAATGGAAACCCGCTTTCAAAACTAAGTTTGGTTTGTATGAGTGGTTAGTCATGCCTATGGGTTTATCCGAAGCACCCGGTACTTTCATGCGTCTTATGCATTATGTGTTTCGCCCTTATATTGGTGAATTTGTTGTTACTTCGATGATATCCTTGTGTTTAGCAAATCTCTCAAAGAGCATGTCACCCACCTTCGCACCGTGCTACAAACTCTTCGAAAAGAGCGTCTTTATGCTAATATGGAAAAATGCCTTTTGGTGTTGATAAGCTTGTTTTCTTGGGTTTTGTAGTATCTTCTAAGGGTGTTCATGTTGATGAATCTAAGATCAATGCTATTAAAACTTGGCCCCAACCAACCAATTTGCAACAAGTGCGTAGTTTTCTTGGTTTAGCCGGATTCTACCGTAGATTTGTGAAGGATTTTAGCACTATTGCATCTTCTTTACATGCTTTGAGCAGGAAGAATGCACCATTTGTTTGGGGACCATCGCAAGATAGCACATTTAATGAGCTTAAGAATTTGCTTACTCATGCTCCCGTGCTTGCATTACCCAACTTTGACAAACCTTTTGAAATTCATCGCGATGCTAGTGGTAATGGCATAGGAGGTGTGTTAACGCAAGAGAAGCGCCCCATAGCATACTTTAGTGAGAAACTTTCCGGAGCGCAACTCAATTACCCCATCTATGACAAAGAGCTATATGCTTTAGTGCGAGTTTTGCATGAATGGGAACATTACCTTCTCCCTCATGAATTTATCATCCATACCGACCATGAAACACTTAAATATCTTAAGGGTCAAACTAAATTGAACAAGCGTCATGCTAAATGGAGTGAGTTCATTGAGTCATTTCCTTATGTCATCAAGTATATCGAAGGTAAGGAAAATGTTGTGGCGGATGCACTTTCCCACATATGCATGCTTGTTACTCAACTTGAATTGAATGTCATTGGCTTTGAGCACATAAAAGACTAGTATGAGCATGATCCTACTTTTGCTATTCCTTATGCCAAGTGTTTGACGCATACATCTTGGGAACGCTATTACATCAAAGATGGATATCTTATGAAAGCTAACAAACTATGCATCCCCGAGTCTTCTCTTCGTTTGTTGCTTTTGCAAGAATCTCACGGCGGAGGACTCATGGGACACTTTGGACGCGACAAGACATTTGCTACGCTCTCCAAGAACTATTTTGGCCCAAGATGTTTCGCGACGTCAACCACTTCACCAACCGATGCTCTACATGTCACAAAGCTAAGTCTAAAGCTCAATCTCATGGACTCTATATGCCTCTTCCAATTCCGTATCAACCATGGGAAGATATTAGCATGGATTTTGTGCTTGGTTTGCCTAGAACTAGAAATGGCAAGGATTCCATTTTTGTTGTTGTGGACCGATTCTCCAAAATGGCTCATTTTATTCCTTGCAACAAGATAGACGATGCTTCACATGTTGCAAATTTGTTTTGTAGGGAAATCTTGCGCCTTCATGGAGTGCCAAAGACGATTGTCTTGGACCGCGATGTCAAGTTCTTGAGTTACTTTTGCAAGACTTTGTGCGCCAAGCTCGGAATAAAGCTTTTGTTCTCTTCGGCATACCATCCACAAACCGACGGCCAAACGGAGGTGACGAACCGCACTCTCTCCATTGTACTACGCGTGTTAATAAAGAAGAACATCAAGGAGTGGGAGGAGTGCCTACCTATTGCCGAGTACGCCTACAACCGTGCAAGACATTCCACTACCGGCAAGTCCCCCTTCGAGGTCGTCTATGGCTTCAACCCGTTGTCACCATTGGACATTCTTCCTCTACCGCTACAAGAGCACACAAACATGGACGCGAGTGCCCGAGTCAACTATCTGAAGAAGATGCATGAAGATACAAGGCACACCATCGAGCGCCAAGTACAACGACTCGCGACCAAGCTCAACGTCAACAAGCAACCCATGATATTCAACATTGGAGATCTTGTGTGGCTACACCTTCGCAAGGACCGCTTCCCGAATGAACGCAAGTCCAAACTTCTACCAGAGCCGATGGACCCTTCAAGGTGCTTGCACGCTACAACAAAAACGCCTACAAGATCGACATCCCACGCGACAAGTACTCCATGAGCGACATCTTCAACGTCAAAGATCTCTCCCCACACCATGGTGATGAGGATTTCGATCCGAGGTCGGATCTTTCCCAAGGGAGGGGAGATGATGCGGAGCATCCTACGGTCATCCCCATGGACCTACCATCGTCCCATCAAGAGCCAAGAGGACCCATGACACGAGCATGAGCTAGAGCTCTCGAGAACGAGGTGACTTCTTTCCTTGGTGATATCACATATGATCCACTCGAGACATGGCTACTACCTAAGTCCAATATGATATGCATGATTAGGTGTCAAGAGGACCCTCCCGAAGATGCTCGTGAAGACGGACAAGCCGCCAGGTCCATGGATGAGGAGAACCAACAGGATGAGAAGAAGGCAGCTCCAGGGCCCGGACCTCCGGCCCCAGCCCCGGACATCCGGCCGCTGGAGACATCCACTACAACAACATTCCAGCCGCTGAAGCTACATGACCTGGACCTGCGGCCTCAACCCCGGACATCCGGCCCGACAGCTCGGACATCCGGCCTCTGCCCGGACATCCGGCACCCATCACAGAACATGCCCAAAGCTGAACCACCTCAGCCCGGACATCCGGCCCCTCGCGAAGGCCTGGACGTCTGGCCCGTCGCCCGGACATCCGGCCTCCCCTGTCTGCGCACAGTAAAGGGCCGAGGCCCGTGTACGCCTTCGCCCACCTAGACTATATATACTCTACCATCACCCTCTTTCTAGGGTTAGCATCGGTTTAGCTCATATGTGAGATAGAGCATTGCTCATCCATACGGATCTGCTCCTCGAGAGAGACCGCGGCCCCTCTACAGAGACGATCCATGTTGGATTCAAGACCCCCTCTTGGGTGGCCCCATCAAGACCTCCTCAAGGAGAAGAACCGGTTACCCTTTGTATCGTCCGTTGTTGACTTTGGATCGTGTATCTACCCTTTGTGTTTCGAGGATCTAGCATATGTGTGACTATATCTTGTTGGTTTTGAGAGTTCCTCTTGTGTTTTCCCTCGTTTTCCCCTTGTGTTCTTCGTGTTCTTAGTTGGGATCCGCTCCTGTCGTGAAAGATTGGTCGTCTAGGGTTCCACCCTACGTCACTCGTCAGCCGCACAGGGCCTGTTTGTGGGCGTCCTCCTAGGCGGGCTCATCAGCGGCGCTGGACCTGCTCGGGCGACGGGCAGCTGGCCGTTGGGCTCCGCGGGTGATGAATGGAGGATGAAGGATACATGGTCTTATTTGTTAGAGCTTTAAAAGCACAAGGGCTTTTTTGCAAAAACACTATTGTACTGCCCTCGCGACATGAATTTCGGGACGGAGGGAGTACAAAATAGTTTCATACTTGTTCTAGGTAAAGCAAACATTAAGTGTGCATAGTGTTGTATCTGTGGTCAATAGAACTTGAAGCGAATATAAATCCTACCTTTAGCTCCTCGTTGGGTTCGACACTCTTATTTATCAAAAAAGCTACATTTGAGTCACATATATATAGTGGTGACACTATTCAACAAAAAGAGGATCTTCGTAACACGGTTTTGAAAAACCATATGGTCCATATGGACATACTTAACATAGTTACGACTAGCACATTTTAAGAGACTGGGGGCCAACAACCATATTGCCCATATCTACATACTTAACATAGTAACAACTACCATATTTTAAGAGGTTGAGGGCCAACAACCACAACTATCCGCTGGAAGCAACTTTATCGCGGCGACTTGGCATCTCGTCAATGAAAAGGAAGAACCCTCATGTGCCTTGGTAGAGCATGAGTGGAACAATGTCCCCAATTTTCCAATGTGGATGCATTGCCACGACAAGCGAGAACTTGTTAATTTGAATTGTTCCATTTCTGCGAGAAATGCAGTACCTTGCAATCACTTTGGCGTTATTAGCAGGCACAAGTGTAATTCGACCATGTCGGGAAACTGATTCGGGAATAGCTGCATCGGGCAATTTCTGTTGAAATGTGAATAAAAACCAATTTTAAGATATCTTTGAAGATATATATAGTTTGTGAACATCAACATAAAATTAAGACTTTGTACCAGCGTTTTGTGCACACAATTGGTCTTGTTCAATGTGTGCACAATATATATAATTAATCCCATCCAATATCCAGCGTTCATACGTTGTGCTATCTCTGTCATATTATCAACAAATTTATGACATGCTTCAAGTCTTTCGAGTGAAATTTGGTACGCTGAGTAACATACAGATCATTAACTATGCATCCAACAAATCATGCTTAAAAGGTGGAAAGGTATTATTTATTCCAAACATGGCAGAAGAATATATAGTGCCCATAAATTGGTAAATAGAATTTGTTACTTCCTAGGAACGGAGCAGAAAATGAAATCACAATTGGTTGCTTAAACAGTGATTAGTTAGTCAGAACAAATAACCTGATTTTGATAAGTAATATGCCAGCATGGAGAAAGTTGAAAGAACACTAACCTCGATCAGACTTTGATCGGCTGATGACATTGGGGAAGTAAACATTCATGTTAATTAGACCAGGCTGTGGTGCACGCACTAGAATTTTATTGCCAGCTTTCAGTTCATAAAACTTAAAAAAATCACCAAAGGTCTGCATCAAAATAGGAGTGACCATGTTTATCAAGTTTTACGCTAACTGTCATTGTAAATCCATGCTGCATTGTCAATATGACATCCATGGAGTCATCAACAAAGTAAAGCCCAAGATTTCCTTCTACTCGTGTTCTTGCAAAGCAAGGGATGTACTGCTTGAAATGAAAATTAAGATCGTAAATTAGATATATTGAAATAACACAGCAAGATGCAAATATGGGAGTAACTGAAGAACAGAACAATATATAGATGAAAGCAAAGCACATAAATATATAATTAAAAATAGATAATGTAACAAAGATTTGATGCAAATATGAGAGTAAGTGAATGAACCATACATCATTAATTTGCCTAATATAGGAATAAATCGGCTTCGACGTCTAGGCTGCATGTGGCACTGTACCTTTTATCCAAATGTAGCAATATATGGTATATCTTCACAAATTTAGGCCATGTCGACCGTGGTAGGGTGAGATTGAACATACTGAGCGCTCCCTAAAGTCATCCAGAATGGTGAGATAGAACTTTGTTTCTGACTGGCCGTGACCATACTTGCCCGATTTGTGCTCGCACTATGGACACATGAATGAAAATCCTCGAATCAGATAGAAGAAAAGTGAATCCACGGTGATTTTCGTCGGTTGATTAACAGCGACGGACGGATTGCGATAAGAGATAAGTGAATATTTCGCTAAATTGATTACCTTCTCCATGAGAAAAATCCCAGGCCCAATCCTGCAAAAACCCCAATCGACCAGAGTCTAGAATGTTGGTGCAGCTAGGCGATGGCAAGCGGCAGGGGTGAAATACTGTGCCGTTTGGAGCGCGGCCTCCGCCCGCCGCCGACAGCCGTCGAGCTTAGGGTGGCCGGCGCGATAGAAGTTGATGAGGTGCAGAGTTATAGCGACCCCACTTCAAACGGTCAAGCCTCTGTGTATATGTGCCATCCCTGGATCGGTATGCTGGCACGCACAATACATCGATGTATATATCAAAGTGCAATCACATGTATGAATAACGTAAAACTGATATATACCTCATAAGTCTCAGCGGAAACAATCGAACGGGTGTGGAGTCCCATCAAAGCCAACGACAAGTTGAGTGTAGACCATAACCCTACAGCATAACTCTTACCCGTCGAAGAAATTCCTGCAACATAAGACGTTGCAGCTGTGTAGGTCAGTACATTGAATGTACTGGCAAGTCACATCATAAGAATAATGAACCTATTTGTACATGCAATTTGGCTGGTGGAAAGCTCTAAGTTTAGATTTTGCATAAAGCTAGTTTTTCCCTAGAACAAAAGATATTATTCTATCACTACAGTATAGCATAGGATGAGTTGGCAAACCCAACTCAATCCATCCCAAGTTTCATTTAAAACCCAACTGTTTAATTAAAGGTGAGGAGATCTCCCGGCATTTTCACTACTAGATGCTCAAGTTGACCGTAACCAGGGACACGACTAATCGATTAGGTTTTAACACTCTGCAGAGGTTTGCGCACTTTTCCCCACAAGACTAGATCGCCTCCCTTGAAATTCTCGCACTGCCTGGTGTTTGAGAACAGGATGACCGAGACATAGTCTTTCGAAATATTTCCCCTTAACCCACGGATAGACCGGTACACCTACTCATTTTACATCTGCTAGCCCATCCCGGAAGGGGTCACACTAACTACTCAACTAAGCCAGAGCCCATATTGGCTTGTGGCTACACACGTAAGCTTCTAGACATGAGAATATGATTGATCTCTTTGAGCCTGGGCGGCCGACCACTAGTGGTGCACCACCATGGATTAACTATGCATGCTCCCACTGTACTTGGCCACCATTCAAACCAAATACTGCCCAGGTAGTTCATTTACAAGTCTTGGTCCTGCTTACTACTTTGTCACTCATGTCTCACCATGTTCGCTTCCCAAACCACGTCTACATTTAGCGAGGCAAAAATAAACTTACACGGTGGTGACAAGCATGTATATATCAGACCTACCTCAGATGAACTACTAGGTAACGACATAGCCATCTGGCAACAATAAATCCTACCATGCAATCCTACCACAAAAGGACTAAGTGCATAATATAAACATAGGTAATTGGAAGAATGGTCAAATGTGAACTTGCCTGGTAATAGTTGATGAAGGTTATATCGCTCTCAGAAATTTACTTAATAGAACTATCCGTCACTCTCCGATGAAATCTAAAAAGTCAAACATTGCACTCATATAAGCAATCATTTTAGAGAACCAAGAAGAACATGCAAAGCGAAAAGTCTTAGAAAAACCAAATGAACATACAACACACTCAAC
This sequence comes from Triticum aestivum, assembly GCF_018294505.1. NCBI lineage: Eukaryota > Viridiplantae > Streptophyta > Magnoliopsida > Poales > Poaceae > Triticum > Triticum aestivum. The sequence goes on from NC_057808.1 coordinate 190,654,399, forward strand.
TATCACAAAATATTCTAAGTGCAACACAACATAGGCATGGGGTTCAGAAATGTGACGTGAACTATGGTGCATACAAGGCATAGTGGTCAATCTATCATGGACATATCCTACTTGTGTGAAAATACCATGAGATTGATCCAAGTCATAGGGTTTGGCTACCATGACAAAGTGCAAAAAGAATTAACTCAATCGGAGCTACGATTTAGGAGATATGGCCATTTGAAGTTCGAATTCAAATATAAATAAAGTTCAAATTTGAATCTGACGGAAGTTTACAAATATGATACCACTGGATAGATCTAATCATGACGAAGAATTTGCCACTGATTTCATCAAGTTTGGATCCACGGTTAAAAAGTTATGGCTAATCTAAGATTAGGGACTAATCTGCTAATTACATGGACTAGACATAGAAGAAAATAATCGCGAGCAGGTCCTCGGCCACGTGGCAGCTCGTGGCTGGCCGAGCAGCGTTCGTTGCGGAAGATTATACGGCGAACGTCCACTAAATAAGAAAAACACTATGGGGTGGCTTACTAAAAAAACCAACAATCAGTTTTAATCAAAACTGTTCGGTTTAACTAAAACCGGGTTAACCGATCTAATACTAAACCGATCTAGTAATACTAAAAAAACTAAACGAACGAGGAGAAGCGGGCGGCTCACGGCGAGCGAGGACGGCGAACAGGGGCGGCGGCGCTGGCGTCAGGCGGTGGACGGGGCGACGGTTGCGGCGACCTCCGGCGGCAGGGAAGAAGGCGAACGGGACTGACGCAGCGTGGGCGGTCCGGTGGTGGAGGCAGCTCGCGTCAGGGATGTCGAGGTCGTGCTGCACGGGGACGGTGGCTCCGTGCTCCGGCGAGGACGCAGGTCGTCGCGGCAGCGTCTCCGGCGAAACCTAGGGGCAACAACATGTCAACAAGATGCGCCTCGGCGAGTAACGAAGATTGATAGAAACAAAATGAAGGTAGGGGAGTCTACGGCGACGGAAAACTCCAGCGAGATACTCCGGCTCCGGCGAGATCCAACGCGGCAGTGCGGCGGCTGTGAGGAGCGAGGGATGATGCGAAGTGGCAGAATGGAGAGAGGGGGCTCCGGGGCTTATATAGGCGCGGAGAGGGGTGCTCGGGGCTGCGGGATAAGCCTTATCCCCGAAGGCGAGGTGCGGCGGTTGCAGCTTGCCCGCACGGTGCTGCGTGCTTATTCGAGCGGGAGGTTAGGGACGATGGGCGGGCCCCATGCGTCAGCGGCAGCAGCAGGTAGCAAGCGAACGGAGGAGCGGGCGGCTCGTGCGTGCGGCGCTGGTACGCTGGCCTCCTGGCGCTTGCGTGGCTGGCCGCTGGCTGCCCTAGCGCTGCGGCTGGGCCTTGGCCTTGCTGGCCTCTGGTTGGGCCGGTGGGCTCGCGAGCGCGTGCGTTTTTTAAACAGAAAGAAAACTCCAATAGAAGTAAATTAAATAAATGATCAGAAAAATACCAAGAATAAGGTGAACTATTTTTAAAGTTTAAATAAAATCCAAAAAAATCATAAAAGTCAAACAGTGCTACTGTTGCATTTAAAATAATAAAAATCATTTTTTTAAATAGCAAAATGATTTCAAAATTATTTTCTCCTAATTTTCTATTGAAGGGAATCATTTTACCCTTATTTCCACTTATTTATTTTTAGGAGAAAAATAATTTGAATTAAAACTAAATAACTCCCAAGAGGATTTGAAATTTGGAAATTCAAATAACTTCAAAGTGACTTTCAAATCATTTCTTTGAAACTTCCAACTCTCTTTCTTCAAATTTGAAGAAGTCATTTTATCTTCCCTCATGAACACATTGAGTTGCTTAAAGTTTCTAAATTTGAAATATTTCAAATGGAATTCAAAACATTTTCAAACCCCTTTTTATTTATTTAAATGGAAGAAGTCATATTATCTTCACTCTAGGGTTTTGTGATGAAATGAATTTGAATTCATGGAGATCAAAATGCAAGATGATTTTCTTTCGAAAAGTCCTTTTATTCCCTCTCATTCAACTTTCAAAAAGTTTCAATTTTCACTCAATTTCACACAATCAATCACACAACAATCAAACAAACAATCACAATTATTTATTTAATATAGCATTCCAAAATTTAGAATTTTGGGATGTTACAAACTACCACCCTTAAAATGAATCTCGTCTTCGAGATTCGGAGAGGCTAGAAAGAAGGTTAGGTTTGGGGGTGTCTCCTTGAAAATCCATTCATCAACACAAGGTATGGGGTGCTACCACCCTTAGAAGCATGGTTATGGTTCCAACAAAACTCATGTACTCCGTCCTTCGGGTTGACGGTGTCAGTCCTCTCATACTCCCTGGAGTAACTCTTTCTTTGAGGCTCTTCCGGTAGGGCATAACCTTTTCCTCAAAATCTTGAGTCCTTGCATCAAAATATGATCCTTCTGAGACTGGGTCTTCTTAGCTAACAGGTCTATCGCCAAGGCTAAACAACTATCGAAAATCTCATGGTGGTCAACAATTACTGGTTCCTCTTGCAGGAAATGGGTCTAGGTTGAATCTCACCGTATAACCTACGATTGGCAACGGTTGCCTGTACATGGTTTCCATCGTCCTACCATTCTAAGGTTTTTGGCTTGTCATGTCGACACTCTTCTAGGGTGTTAAGGCTCTCTGATTTTCCATCAACATATGATAGTTCATCATAGAAGTCTCTGGTATGGGGGCCAATCCATCCCGTACTTTAATCATTACCACATACGCAGATAGCAAATCACGTATTCTAACACTTGGGCATCCTCACAAGCATTGCAGAACTTCTCTTCTCCACGAACTGGGTTCAGGTAAATCCACTGGTTCTGCGAGCCTAACAAAACCTCTATCACTTCTTCACAACTCTCGGGTTTACGTAACCTCCTATGAAACGTCTGCTGATGAGATTACAGCTTCTTCCAGAATTCTTTTCTTCAACAAGATTGTGCTTGTTTCCTTATCAAATCCTGGGTCCTGTGGGTTATGGGCCCACTTCAAACTTGTATATCTTTAACTCATCCTTGGAGTTACTATTGTTCCGTATTCCAACTTTACATCTCCTTTAAATCCAATAGCACTTCATTCCTTCCTACTCTTGGGGTAACCATCATAACAAAATTCCAACTTATTTTGTCCAAACTCCACACTGTGGAATACATTTTCCTTTCCATTGGTCATGTGTTTTCACAGGGTATTACCATTAAAATAAAATGTACTAGTTCATCCACAATTCATATTCTATTCATATCCAATCTTGTATTACATCCTTAATCACTACTCAAAACTCAATTCCAAAAGTACTTTATTACAAATGTTGCCATCCACATAGTTTGGTATGGTCAAGCATTACTTCCATCTTTATTCATTTGCCCTACTTGAAGGTGCTTCAGTCCCACTAGAATTGTGTGACGTGATCCTTCAAATCATTGATCTTCTGCTTCATCATGGTGGCCATGAGCTTCATCTCCATCATCTCTGCATGCACCTCTCTCAGGTATTCCTGAGTGTGATGGAGTCTTGCTTCAAGTATTTCTCCAATCTGACGTATGGCTTCCATAGCAGCTTCACGAACAGAGTCGAAGAATGTTGCTCGGGGTACTCGAGAGATGAAAAAGTATTGACCCATAGTCTTTGCGCAAACTCCCTTCACACGGTGGAGGTGTACCTCCATGTACCAAAGTTCAACTCCATTCTCCATGAAAGGATAAGCCTTTGTAGACTGCATCTCCTTCAAGATGAATATGCTTCATCATGTCCTTCAGGATCTTCGGGTAATCCTAGTCACTAGTCAGGGTCATGATCGTTTCCGGGCCCTTGAGAAAAGACTCGTAAAGGCTTGTCATCTGCAGGTATAATATAGAAGGGGTACTCAGGATACTATATGTATTTCCTTGGGTGAAATGTGGTTTTTTTTTCGGGAAAGGTTTGGGTCAGCTTGTCCATGGGTTCAAGGTTTAAGTCTGGGTGACATGGTGAGAGAGGCACTCACAATCAACAAGAACTCATAACATCTCATATGAGATTCCAACCACATCAACTTTTATTGCTTCATGAGCTATTACAATTTCCATTTCATAACTCAACTCAACATCCTCAATGAAAATAAAAGTATATTCCACATGTATTACATGCTTTATTCCAATATCAAGATCTCAACTACTCTGCTCAAGCTTCCCTCGGGTCTGAACATTCTCTGTCAAAATGTCCTACTCCTTTGTAGCGTAAACAAATGACTTCAGACAAATCCAGGGGCTTCCTAGTGGCTATCTTGGTTACTTGGGTTCTTGGCTTCCTTGCTGGGCATTTGCTAGCGTAATGACCTAAATCCTTGTACCTGTAACAAGTGATATGACTCAGGTCCTTTCCTGCAGAAATTGGGTTGTTCTGGGGACACATGCTCCTTCTCTTCCTGGACTTCTTCTTTCCGATCAATTCTTCCAACTCTTGTGGATCAAACTCCACTTCTTCTGTCGGGAAGTCTCCCAGATACTCTTGGCTTTGCTTCATGCAATACAGTGAAAAATGTCCTTCTTCTCCACATGAATAGCACGCATTGGAGTAAAATCTATTTAGGCCTTCTCCATTAGGGTCGTCAACATCTTCCTTCATCACAGGTTCTTTTAAACTTTCCCTGAGGGCTTCTTTCATTGCTTCCTTCTGCTCCTTGGTAATTTCTTGTACCTTGGGGTAAATATGACACTAGGCAGGGTAGTGCGTAGTTCCTTCACACAAGAAACAAGTAACCTGCCTTGTTGGGCATTCTTCAGCTCGGTGATTTTCCTTCACAATGATGGCATCCATCCTTGTGTTCTTCATGGGTGTGTCCTATTTCTCCACATATCTTGCAGGCACAAGGTTTCTTCGTCGGGTTATCACCATGCTTCCGGATAAGACGGGATCCCAACAGAGTCTTCTTCAATTCCTCCCAAGGTTTTGCTCCATTACATCCTTGTATGGCCTGATGCATTTTCCACCAGGTTGCAACACTTTTTGTAAAGTACTGAAGAGCATATTGAACCTCATACTTCCTTGCAACTAAATTGCTCCTGAAGTGATTCTCCATGTTTTGAATCCATAGCTCTGCCTCCTACTAAGTGATCGGTACAGAGAATACAAGCCCATCTTCATTCATCATCTATTGGGTCCAAGGGTTTTGGGATGAGATACGGGAGAGGGATAGAGAGAGATACACACAATACAAACAATATAGTTTTGTAAATGGTTTTATTTGTTGCTGTCGGAAAACACACACAAAATATGACAGCTCACAAATCATCGCATCTAACGTGAGTACACAACAAGGGTTTGGTCTTCTAAAGGTCATATAAATCTTGGAATTCTTCCGTGTCTTCATATTCTTCGAGTCTTCGACTGTCGTAGCATTAATTCTTCTAGTGTATGGTGAAGTTTGATACCTTGTCCTTCTCGGAGTGGTCTCATCAGTTGATCCTCCGTGTGGTCAAAGGAAAAGGGGTATTGTCTAACTATTGGGGTGAAAGGAAAGATTTGATAAAGCCCAGAAAAGAAGAGAGGTAAAGGATCTTTTTGAAAATAAAGTTTTAGAGAAATCCTTTCCTAAGGGCTTTCCAGTTTCTAGGGTCACGTCCTACAGTCAACATGTGCTCTGATACCATCTTGTAGCGACCCGGCCTCAAACGGTCAAGCCTCTGTGTATCTGTGCCATCCCTGGATCGGTATGCTGGGACGCACAGTACATCGATGTATATATCAAAGTGCAATCACATGTATAAATAACGTAAAATTGATATATACCTCATAAGTCTCGGCGGAAACAATCGAACGGGTGTGGAGTCCCATCAACGCCAACGGCAAGTTGAGTGTAGACCGTAACCCTACAACGTAACTCTTACCCGTCGTAGAAATTCCTGCAACATAAGACGTTGCAGTCGTGTAGGTCAGTACATTGAATGTACTGGCAAGTCACATCATAAGAATAATGAACCTATTTGTACATGCAATTTGGCTGGTGGAAATCTCTAAGTTTAGTTTTTGCATAAAGCTAGTTTTTCCCTAGAACAAAAGATATTATTCTATCACTACAGTATTGCATAGGATGAGTTGGCAAACCCAACTCAATCCAATCCCAAGTTTCATTTAAAACCCAACTATTTAATTAAAGGTGAGGAGATCTCCCGGCATTTTCACTACTAGATGCTCAAGTTGTCCGTAACCGGGGACACGGCTAATCGATTAGGTTTTAACACTCTGCAGAGGTTTGCGCCCTTTTCTGATAGAGGCAAAGGTGTCCCGATGTTTCGATGAGATACCAATCGTTTTCTGTGGGAGTCGACTTTGACGATCCGACTACGAATGTGCGAAGACGTCGCGCCTTAGCAATCGCTAAACCAACTTCCGAGGGGTTATTGACCACGCCGGAGCACGATCAACCTGACCACGCGGGTCTATTTCCTGCGAGCAAACAAAGAACAAGCAAGAAACTAAGATTGCAATCTGGATATTGCGAATAAAAGGGTAAAGCTTTATTAATGGAGGTGGGGTTCTGTGACGCCTTTGTCTGGTCGTTGAACACAAATGAAGTACGCGAAGTTGCAGCTATGGCAAACTTTTAATCTAAACAAAACCCAAAGTCTAAACGATGCCCTAGGGGCTGTATATATGGAGGAAGAGGGGGGGGGGATTTCATGGCCCTTGGAGGAGGGGTCCGAAACCCACCCTAACTCTTGTTTCCCCACACATATGGACTCTAAAAACAGCCTATATTGAAGTATTTCGAAATTACATGGGCCTGGCCCAAAAATAAGGTGACGCAGCACCTAGAGCACCTAGAATAGCCTCTGGACGAAAATTATGAAGTGGCATCTTGTATATTTCGTCCAAGGCTTCATGCACTCATTATGGTGGCTTCAAAGTCCTGAAATCATCACTTGAAACTTTGTTCTTGTCTCCCTTGCGCATGCCATCAACTCCATGCTTGTTCTTGCTCCAATGTTCATCCTTCTCCAAGCTAGGCCCTTCATTTGTAAGCAAAACAAATGTATCCAATTTAGGCAGCATCATATTCTCATGAACATTAGAATCATTAGCAAGAAACGTAAGTACCTGGTAATTTAATTGGCGTGCGCGAGCTCTAGTAATCGGTCCAGTATGTATAGTAGCAGGGGTTGTGGTTGTAACAATGGTATTGATGTCCTCATCATTTTCCCCACAAGACTCGATCGCCTCCCTTGAAATTCTCGCACTGCCTGGTGTTTGAGAACAGGATGATCGAGACATAGTCTTTCGAAAGTATTTCCCCTTAACCCACGGATTGGCCGGTACACCTACTCATTCTACATCCGCTAGCCCATCCCGGAAGGGGTCACACTAACTACTCAACTAAGCCAGAGCCCATATTGGCTTGTGGCTTCACATGTAAGCTTCTATACATGAGAATACGATTGATCTCTTTGAGCCTGGGCGGCCGACCACTAGTGGTGCACCACCATGGATTAACTATGCATGCTCCCACTGTACTTGGCCACCATTCAAACCAAATACTGCCCAGGTAGTTCATTTACAAGTCTTGGTCCTGCTTACTATTTTGTCACTCATGTCTCACCATGTTCGCTTCCCAAACCACGTCTACATTTAGCGAGGCAAAAATAAACTTACACGGTGGTGACAAGGATGTATAGATCAGACCTACCTCAGATGAACTACTAGGTAACGGCATAGCCATCTGGCAACAATAAATCCTACCATGCAATCCTACCACAAAAGGACTAAGTGCATAATATAAACATAGGTAATTGGAAGAATGGTCAAATGTGAACTTGCTTGGTAATAGTTGATGAAGGTTATTTCGCTCTCAGAAATTTACTTAATAGAACTATCCGTCACTCTCCGATGAAATCTATAAAGTCAAACATTGCACTCACATAAGCAATCATTACAGAGAACCAAGAAGAACATGCAAGGCGAAAAGTCTTTGAAAAACCAAATGAACATACAACACACTCAACTATCACAAAATATTCTAAGTGCAACACAACATAGGCATGGGGTTCAGAAATGTGACGTGAACTATGGTGCATACAAGGCATAGTGGTCAATCTATCATGGACATATCCTACTTGTGTGAAAGTACCATGAGATTGATCCAAGTCATAGGGTTTGGCTACCATGACAAAGTGCAAAAAGAATTAACTCAGTCGGAGCAACGATTTAGGAGATATGGCCATTTGAAATTCGAATTCAAATTTGAATAAAGTTCAATTTTGAATCTGACAAAAGTTTACAAATATGATACCACTGGATAGATCTAATCATGACGAAGAATTTGCCGCTGATTTCATTAAGTTTGGATCTACGGTTAAAAAGTTATGGCTAATCTAAGACCAGGGACGAATCTGCTAGTTACATGGACTAGAAAGAGAGGAAAATAATCGCGAGCAGGTCCTCAGCCACGTGGCAGCTCGTGGCTGGCCGAGCAACGTTCGCGAAGCTTATACGGCGAACGACCACTAAATAAGAAAAATACTATGGGGTGGCTTACTAAAAACACCAACAATCGGTTTTAATCAAAACTGTTCGGTTTAACTAAAACCGGGTTAACCGATCTAGTAATACTAAAAAAACTAAACAAACTGGGAGAAGCGGGCGGCTCACAGCGAGCGAGGACGACGAACAAGGGCGGCGGCGCTGGCGTCAGGCGGTGGACGGGGCGGCGGTTGCGGCGGCCTCCGGCGGTGGGGAAGAAGGCGAATGGGACAGACGCAGTGTGGGCGGTCTGGTGGTGGAGGCAGCTCGTGTCGGGGACGTCGAGGTCGTGCTGTGCGGGGACGGCGGCTCCGTGCTCCGGCGAGGACGCAGGTCATCGGGGCAGCGTCTTCGGCGAAACCTAGGGGTAACAACATGTCAACAGGATGCGCCTCGACGAGTAATGAAGATTGACAGAAACAAAATGAAGGTAGGGGAGTCTACGGCGATGGAAAACTCCGGCGAGATACTCCGGCTCCGGCGAGATCCAACGCGGCAGTGCGGCGGCTATGAGGAGCGAGGGACGATGCGAAGTGGCAGAATGGAGAGAGGGGGCTGCGGGGCTTATATAGGCGCGGAGAGGGGTGCTCGGTGCTGCGGGATAAGCCTTATCCCCGAAGGCGAGGTGCGGCGGTTGCGGCTTGCGCGCACGGTGCTGCGTGCTTATCCGAGCGGGAGGTTGGGGATGATGGGCGGGCCCCATGCGTCAGCGGCAGCAGCAGGTAGCGAGCGAAGGGAGGAGCGGGCGGCTCGTGCGTGCGGCGTTGGGACGCTGGCCTCCAGGCGCTTGCGTGGCTGGCCACTGGCTGCCCTAGCGCTGTGGCTGGGCCTTGGCCTCGCTGGCCTGTGGCTGGGCCGGTGGGCTCGCGTGCGCGTGTGTTTTTTTAAATAGAAAGAAAACTCCAACAGAAGTAAATTAAATAAAAATTATACATAGGCATATCATATACCAAAATGATCAGAAAAATACCAAGAATAAGGTGAACTATTTTTAAAGTTCAAATAAAATCCAAAGAAAAATCATAAAAGTCAAACAGTGCTACTGTTGCATTTAAAATAATAAAAATCATTTTTTAAATAGCAAAATGATTTCAAAATTATTTTCTCCTAATTTTCTATTGAAGGGAATCATTTTACCCTTATTTCCATTTATTTATTTTTAGGAGAAAAATAGTTTGAATTAAAACTAAATAACTCCCAAGAGGATTTGAAATTTGGAAATTCAAATAACTTCAAAGTGACTTTCAAATCATTTCTTTGAAACTTCCAACTCTCTTTCTTCAAATTTGAAGAAGTCATTTTATCTTCCCTCATGAACTCATTGAGTTGCTTAAAGTTTCTAAATTTGAAATATTTCAAATGGAATTCAAATCATTTTCAAACCCCTTTTTATTTATTTAAATGGAAGAAGTCATATTATCTTCACTCTAGGGTTTTGTGATGAAATGAATTTGAATTCATGGAGATGAAAATGCAAGATGAATTTTTTTCGAAAAGTCCTTTTATTCCCTCTCATTAAATCACTGAGATTGAAGGGGAATCCAAATTTCCTTCCTAGTTTGTCATTCAGTTTTTTTCTACGGTTGACATACCCCCTCCAATGCAACATGTTCAAATTTGGCATTTTTTCAGGCTCATTTACCATATTTAGGTGATTATGTGTCTTTTCTAGGCATTAATGCACATAATTCAAATTCAAACAACCAATGCATGAAAAGGTGCACAAGAACGGTTTAGAAAACCATGCTCGTGCTATTTAGTAAATTCTCGTGCCTTTTACAAGGAATGGGCAGAGATTTCAAGGAAATGTGTGGCAATAGTCAACCACAAACGCGTCATTTATTTGTTTTTGAACTATAGAAAAATGAAATACATGCTTGAAAAAATTACGGCTGGCATGGTGCCTGGTATGGCCTCACCATGCCCTGGTAAAATTTTGAGAAGGTTTGGCTTATGTCGTCATGCACGCCCTTCATAAATCGAACCATCACCGAGGAAGTTTCATGGTTTCGAGGGGAAAATCACCAAGATTGAAGGGGCAAGAATCCAAATTTCCTTCCTAGTTTGTCATTTATGATCAACATACCCCCTCCAATGCAACATGTTCAATTTTGGCATTTTCCAGGCTCAATTACCATATTTAGGGGATTATGTGCATTTTCTAGGCATTAATGCACATAATTGAAGTTCAGACAATCGATGCATGAAAAGGTGCACAAGAACGGTCTGGAAAACCATGCTCGTGCTATTTAGTAAATTCTCATGCCTTTTACAAGGAATAGGCAGAGATTTCAATGAAATATTTGGCAATAGTCAACCACAAACGTTCGTTTATTGGTTTTTCAACTATAGAAAATTGAAATACATGCTTGAGGAACATGACGTCTGGCATGGTGCCATGGTACGGCCTCACCATGCCCTGGTAAATGATGAGGACATCAATACAATTATTACACCCACAGGCCCTGCTGCTATACATACTGGACCAATTACTAGAGCTCGCGCACGCCAATTAAATTACCAGGTACTTTCGTTTCTTGCTAATGATTCTAATGTTCATGAGAATATGATGCTGCCTAAATTGGATACATTTGTTTTGCTTACAAATGAAGGGCCTAGCTTTGAGAAGGATGAACATTGGAGCAAGAACAAGCATGGAGATGATGGCATGCGCATGGGGAACAAGAACGGAGTTACAAGTGATGATTTCAGGACGTTGAAGCCACCATAATGCGTGCATGAAGCCTTGGACGAAATATACAAGATGCTACTTCATAACTTTCGTCCAGAGGCTATTATAGGTGCTGCGTCACCTTATTATTGGGCCAGGCCCATGTAATTTCGAAATACATAAGTATAGGCTGTTTTTAGAGTCCGTATGTGTGGGGAAACAAGAGATAGGGTTGGTTTCGGACCCCTTCCTCAAGGGCCACGAAATTCCCCCCCCCCCCTCTTCCTCCATATATACAGCCCTTAGGGCGTCGTTTAGACTTTGGGTTTTGTTTAGATTAAAAGTTCGCCATAGCTGCAACTTCGCGTACTTCGTTTGTGTTCAGCGACCAGACAAAGGCGTCACAGAACCCCACCTTGATCAATAAAGCTTTCATCTTATATTCGCAATATCCAGATTGCAATCTCAGTTTCTTGCCTGTTCTTCGTTTGCTCGCAGGAAACAGACCCTCGTGGTCAGGTTGATCGTGCTCCGGCGTGGTCGATAACCTCTCGGAGTTGGTTTAGCGATTGCTAAGGCGCGACGTCCTCGCACGTTCGTAGTCGGATCGTCAAAGTCGACTTCCATCAAAGCGATATTCATCATCTCATCGAAAGACGGGACACCTTTGCCTCTATCAAGTGGTATCAGTTTTCAGGTTGCTCGGTGAGAATTTCCAGTTTCCCCTAGATTAGATTTATTTTCTTACCTATTGTCCAAGAAAAAGCCACAAAAAAGTTAGATCTATTCATCCTTTTGTCCAACGACCAGACCAAGACCGCTTACGGATTCCCACCACTATCAATACTTCATATATATTCGCAATATTCAGATTGCATCAAATTGACTTAATTCCCGGTGCATCGCTACCCAACCGTGCACCATACCGTACCAATCCAGAGGAGACGAAGGAGATTATGCGTCAAGTACAGGAGCTGCTCGACAAAGGTTATATACGCGAATCTCTTAGTCCTTGTGCTGTTCCTATTATACTCGTGCCTAAAAAGGATGGTACGTCGCGTATGTGTGTTGATTGTAGAGGCATTAATAATATTACTATTCGTTATCGTCATCCTATTCCTAGGCTCGATGATATGCTTGATGAATTGAGTGGCTCTACAATATTCTCCAAAGTTGATTTGCGTAGTGGATACCATCAAATTCGTATGAAATTGGGAGATGAATGGAAAACTGCATTTAAAACTAAGTTTGGTTTATATGAGTGGTTAGTCATGCCTTTTGGGTTAACTAATGCACCTAGTACTTTCATGAGACTAATGAACGAAGTTTTACGTGCTTTCATTGGACGATTTGTGGTAGTCTATTTTGATGATATACTGATTTATAGCAAATCTTTGGAAGAACATTTGGAACATTTACGTGCTGTTTTTATTGCTCTACGTGATGCATGTTTGTTTGGTAACCTTGGGAAGTGCACCTTTTGCACCGACCGAGTATCTTTTCTTGGCTATGTTGTTACTCCACAGGGAATTTAAGTTGATAAAGCCAAGATTGAAGCTATTGAGAGTTGGCCGCAGCCCAAAACGGTCACACAAGTGCGGAGTTTTCTTGGACTTGCTGGTTTCTATAGGCGTTTTGTGAGAGATTTTAGCACCATTGCTGCACCTCTCAACGAGCTTACAAAGAAGGATGTGCCTTTTGTTTGGGGTACCGCACAGGAAGAAGCCTTCACGGTATTGAAAGATAAGTTGACACATGCTCCTTTACTCCAACTTCCTGATTTTAATAAGACTTTTGAGCTTGAATGTGATGCTAGTGGTATTGGATTAGGAGGTGTGTTATTACAAGATGGCAAACCTGTTGCATACTTTTCTGAAAAATTGAGTGGGCCTAGTCTGAATTATTCTACTTATGATAAAGAACTATATGCTCTTGTTCGGACTTTAGAAACATGGCAACATTATTTATGGCCCAAAGAATTTGTTATACATTCTGATCATGAATCTTTGAAACATATTAAAAGTCAAGCTAAACTGAATCGTAGACATGCTAAATGGGTTGAATTCATTGAAACTTTCCCTTATGTCATTAAACACAAGAAGGGTAAAGAAAATGTTATTGCTGATGCATTGTCTCGTCGCTATACTATGCTTTCACAACTTGACTTCAAAATATTTGGTTTGTAGACCATCAAAGATCAATATGTGCATGATGCTGATTTTAAAGATGTATTGCAGAATTGTAAAGAAGGAAGAACCTGGAACAAGTTTGTCGTTAATGATGGATTTGTGTTCCGTGCTAACAAGCTATGCATTCCAGCTAGCTCTCTTCGTCTTTTGTTGTTGCAGGAGGCGCATGGAGGAGGATTAATGGGACACTTTGGCGTGAAGAAGACGGAGGACGTACTTGCTACACATTTCTTTTGGCCAAAGATGAGACGGGATGTTGAGCGTTTTGTTGCTCGCTGCACTACATGTCAAAAAGCTAAGTCACGACTAAATCCTCATGGTTTATATATGCCTTTGCCTGTACCTTGTGTTCCTTGGGAGGATATATCTATGGACTTTGTTTTAGGTTTACCTCGAACAAAGAAGGGGAGGGATAGCATATTTGTTGTCGTGGATAGATTCTCGAAAATGGCGCACTTTATACCATGTCATAAAAGCGATGATGCTGTTAATGTTGCTGATTTGTTCTTTCGTGAAATTATTCGCTTGCATGGTGTGCCAAATACTATTGTTTCAGATCGTGATACTAAATTTCTTAGCCACTTTTGGAGATGTTTATGGGCTAAGTTGGGGACTAAACTGCTTTTTAGTACTACTTGTCACCCCCAAACTGATGGACAAACTGAAGTAGTCAATAGAACATTGTCTACTATGCTTAGGGCTGTTTTGAAGAATAATAAGAAAATGTGGGAAGACTGCTTGCCTCATATTGAGTTTGCTTATAATCGTTCATTGCATTCTACTACTAAGATGTGCCCTTTTGAAATTGTATGGTTTCCTACCTCGTGCACCTATTGATTTGTTGCCTCTTCCATCTTCGGAGAAGGTTAATTTTGATGCTAAACAACGTGCTGAATTGATCTTAAAAATGCATGAGTTAACTAAGGAAAACATTGAGCGTATGAATGCTAAATATAAACTTGCTGGAGATAAGGGTAGAAAACATGTTGTGTTTGCACCTGGAGATCTTGTTTGGTTACATTTGCGTAAGGATAGATTTCCTGATTTGCGCAAATCAAAGCTAATGCCACGTGCTGATGGTCCTTTTAAGGTGTTAGAGAAAATAAATGATAATGCATATAAACTTGAGCTGCCTGCAGATTTTGGGGTTAGTCCCACTTTTAATATTGCAGATTTGAAGCCTTATTTGGGTGAGGAAGATGAGCTTCCGTCGAGGACGACTTCATTTCAAGAAGGGGAGGATGATGAGGACATCAATAAAATTATTACACCCACAGTCCCTGCTGCTATACATACTGGACCAATTACTAGAGCTCGCGCACGCCAATTAAATTACCAGGTACTTTCGTTTCTTGCTAATGATTCTAATGTTCATGAGAATATGATGCTGCCTAAATTGGATACATTTGTTTTGCTTACAAATGAAGGGCCTAGCTTTGAGAAGGATGAACATTGGAGCAAGAACAAGCATGGAGATGATGGCATGCGCATGGGGAACAAGAACGGAGTTACAAGTGATGATTTCAGGACGTTGAAGCCACCATAATGCGTGCATGAAGCCTTGGACGAAATATACAAGATGCTACTTCATAACTTTCGTCCAGAGGCTATTCTAGGTGCTGAGTCACCTTATTATTGGGCCAGGCCCATGTAATTTCGAAATACATAAGTATAGGCTGTTTTTAGAGTCCGTATGTGTGGGGAAACAAGAGATAGGGTTGGTTTCGGACCCCTTCCTCAAGGGCCACGAAATTCCCCCCCCCCCTCTTCCTCCATATATACAGCCCTTAGGGCGTCGTTTAGACTTTGGGTTTTGTTTAGATTAAAAGTTCGCCATAGCTGCAACTTCGCGTACTTCGTTTGTGTTCAGCGACCAGACAAAGGCGTCACAGAACCCCACCTTGATCAATAAAGCTTTCATCTTATATTCGCAATATCCAGATTGCAATCTCAGTTTCTTGCCTGTTCTTCGTTTGCTCGCAGGAAACAGACCCTCGTGGTCAGGTTGATCGTGCTCCGGCGTGGTCGATAACCTCTCGGAGTTGGTTTAGCGATTGCTAAGGCGCGACGTCCTCGCACGTTCGTAGTCGGATCGTCAAAGTCGACTTCCATCAAAGCGATATTCATCATCTCATCGAAAGACGGGACACCTTTGCCTCTATCAAGTGGTATCAGAGCCAGGTTGCTCGGTGAGATTTTACAGTTTTTCGTAGTTTAGATCGAGTCTGTTCTTCATACCTACAGTCCACGAAAAAGCCACAAAAAAAATTAGGGTTAGTTCTTCATATCCGAACCAATCTGAGCCTTTGCATAATCTTTTTAGGGTTTTTGCTTTGTTGAATTTGCGGTTGCATCGTCGTGTCAAGTTGCTGGTCTTAGAGTCTAGTCTTTTAGAGTTTCGAGTTCTGGTCATAAGTTGTCACGCCGCCGCCGCACCATCATCATCGCCTTGCCATCTACCACCATTGCTTATCCGCCACCGCTTTGAATCCGTATCCATATACCACCACCGCTGCCATATACCACCACCGCTGCCATATACTACCGCCATATATCCACCACCAATCCGAGTTCTTTTCATAGTCGGTTTGTTTTAGAGATCCATATATTTTCCGTTTCGTGTTTCCTTGCCTGAGTAGGTCTCGGAAAAAAAAAAGAGCGAAAAAAAAAATTCCTGAGTGTGCTTTTCCCTTGTTTACGTGCAGCGCCGTGATTTTGTTAGTGTTCTAGGCTCGCGTCTCTAGCACGGTCTAGCCTAGGACCAGCACAGTACCGTCGTTGAGCGTTTATTCAACTTTGCATCTCTGAATTGATTATTGCTTACCATTTTGCTACCATATTATAAGCCTTCCCAGCTCCACATAAGTCTACATCGTGCGTTTGACTCTCCCTGGTAATCGCTATATCCAAGCTTTGAGAGTTTTTGACTACAACGGTTGCCGATCACCACCTGCTGCTGGGTAAGAACTGGTAAGAATTTGAGATTCGCTTGAAGGTTTTGTGACACACCACCATCCCACCACTTCTAGTAGTCTGCAGGATCATATTCTTTTGTGTTTCTATTGCTGCTAACCATGGCAGGTTCACAAGCCGATGAGACTGATTGGGAGAACATGACGAACAAGGAGTTGCATGATAAATTTCAGCAAATGATGAGTGGCCAGGTGGGCGATGTGCTAAACAGATTTGAAGAGGCTATGGAGAAGATAGATGCCGTGGAGAAGTCGTTTGAGACAAAGCTGGATGACAAGTTTACTGAATTACTCAAGCGTCTTCCCCAACCACCACCGGCTGCACATGTCGCACCTCTACAACAACAACAACCACATCTCCAACGCCGCCTTCCAAATCAAGTGGGACGGGCACAGCGCGTTCCAATTGAGATTGGTCAAAATTCGGGTGCTGCTGTCCCTACTGTTGATGCTTCTTTGGCTCCTGCTCCTGCGGCGGCTGAGGAGGATGACGATTATGCGGGCGATTATGAGGATGAGGTTGATCAAAATCAGAACTACGTGCAGCCACCAGCACCACCACCAGCAGGTCGACCTCAGGTATATATTCGCAACGGTAGGCCACCATCACCTCCTTCAGGTGCACCATCACCTCCTTCAGGTGCCACCTCCAACCGTGATACAAGAAAGCAGGCACAACCACCACTCTCTGCCAAGAGCACACCTGCCGGGCCTGTGCAGAGCTCTTCTTCTTCCATGGCATCGACAGGGCACACAAGTGATATTATTTGTCGTCGTTGTAAGGGAAGAGGACATTTTGCGAGAGAATGCAAATCTCAGCGTGTCATGATTGCTACTGAGGATGGTGGGTATGAGTCCGCTAGTGACTATGATGAGGAGACTTTGGCTCTTATTACACGTGAAGAACATGGTGGAGATGATTCTGAAAATGAGACGCAATACATGGCTCCTGAAGACGCTGACAGGTATGAATGTTTAGTTGCTCAACGTGTTTTGAGTGTGCAGGTCACACAAGCAGAGCAAAATCAGAGGCATAATTTGTTCCATACAAAGGGAGTTGTGAAGGAACGTTCTGTTCGCGTCATCATAGATGGAGGGAGCTGTAACAACTTGGCTAGCATGGAGATGGTGGAGAAGCTATCTCTCACCACAAGACCACATCCACATCCTTACTACATCCAATGGTTCAACAACAGCGGCAAGGTTAAGGTAACATGTACTGTTCGTGTGCATTTTAGTATCTCTACATATGCTGATTATGTTGATTGTGATGTGGTACCCATGCAAGCATGTTCCTTATTACTAGGTAGACCATGGCAATTTGATAAAAATTCTGTACACCATGGTAGAAACAATCAGTATACTCTTGTTCATAAGGATAAAAATATTACTTTGCTTCCTATGACTCCTGATTCCATTTTGAAAGATGACATTAATAGAGCTAATAAAGCAAAACAGGAGAAAAATAAGAGTGAAAATCAGATTGTGGCAAAGGAATTTGAGCAACAAATGAAACCTAATAATAAACCATCTAGTGTTGTTTCTGAAATTAAATTGAAAAGTGCATGTTTACTTGCCACAAAATCTGATATTGATGAACTAGATTTCAGCAAATCTGTTTGCTCTGCTTTTGTGTGCAAAGAGGCATTATTTTCATTCGAGGACGTGCCTTCCTCTTTGCCCCCTGCTGTCACTCACATTTTGCAGGAGTTCGCTGACGTCTTCCCACAAGACGTGCCACCGGGATTACCACCTATTCGAGGGATTGAGCATCAAATTGACTTAATTCCCGGTGCATCGCTACCCAACCGTGCACCATACCGTACCAATCCAGAGGAGACGAAGGAGATTATGCGTCAAGTACAGGAGCTGCTCGACAAAGGTTATATACGCGAATCTCTTAGTCCTTGTGCTGTTCCTATTATACTCGTGCCTAAAAAGGATGGTACGTCGCGTATGTGTGTTGATTGTAGAGGCATTAATAATATTACTATTCGTTATCGTCATCCTATTCCTAGGCTCGATGATATGCTTGATGAATTGAGTGGCTCTACAATATTCTCCAAAGTTGATTTGCGTAGTGGATACCATCAAATTCGTATGAAATTGGGAGATGAATGGAAAACTGCATTTAAAACTAAGTTTGGTTTATATGAGTGGTTAGTCATGCCTTTTGGGTTAACTAATGCACCTAGTACTTTCATGAGACTAATGAACGAAGTTTTACGTGTTTTCATTGGACGATTTGTGGTGGTCTATTTTGATGATATACTGATTTATAGCAAATCTTTGGAAGAACATTTGGAACATTTACGTGCTGTTTTATTGCTCTACGTGATGCACGTTTGTTTGGTAACCTTGGGAAGTGCACCTTTTGCACCGACCGAGTATCTTTTCTTGGCTATGTTGTTACTCCACAGGGAATTGAAGTTGATAAAGCCAAGATTGAAGCTATTGAGAGTTGGCCGCAGCCCAAAACGGTCACACAAGTGCGGAGTTTTCTTGGACTCGCTGGTTTCTATAGGCGTTTTGTGAGAGATTTTAGCACCATTGCTGCACCTCTCAACGAGCTTACAAAGAAGGATGTGCCTTTTGTTTGGGGTACCGCACAGGAAGAAGCCTTCACGGTATTGAAAGATAAGTTGACACATGCTCCTTTACTCCAACTTCCTGATTTTAATAAGACTTTTGAGCTTGAATGTGATGCTAGTGGCATTGGATTAGGAGGTGTGTTATTACAAGATGGCAAACCTGTTGCATACTTTTCTGAAAAATTGAGTTGGCCTAGTCTGAATTATTCTACTTATGATAAAGAACTATATGCTCTTGTTCGGACTTTAGAAACATGGCAACATTATTTATGGCCCAAAGAATTTGTTATACATTCTGATCATGAATCTTTGAAACATATTAAAAGTCAAGCTAAACTGAATCGTAGACATGCTAAATGGGTTGAATTCATTGAAACTTTCCCTTATGTCATTAAACACAAGAAGGGTAAAGAAAATGTTATTGCTGATGCATTGTCTCGTCGCTATACTATGCTTTCACAACTTGACTTCAAAATATTTGGTTTGTAGACCATCAAAGATCAATATGTGCATGATGCTGATTTTAAAGATGTATTGCAGAATTGTAAAGAAGGAAGAACCTGGAACAAGTTTGTCGTTAATGATGGATTTGTGTTCCGTGCTAACAAGCTATGCATTCCAGCTAGCTCTCTTCGTCTTTTGTTGTTGCAGGAGGCGCATGGAGGAGGATTAATGGGACACTTTGGCGTGAAGAAGACGGAGGACGTACTTGCTACACATTTCTTTTGGCCAAAGATGAGACGGGATGTTGAGCGTTTTGTTGCTCGCTGCACTACATGTCAAAAAGCTAAGTCACGACTCAATCCTCATGGTTTATATATGCCTTTGCCTATACCTAGTGTTCCTTGGGAGGATATATCTATGGACTTTGTTTTAGGTTTACCTCGAACAAAGAAGGGGAGGGATAGCATATTTGTTGTCGTGGATAGATTCTCGAAAATGGCGCACTTTATACCATGTCATAAAAGCGATGATGCTGTTAATGTTGCTGATTTGTTCTTTCGTGAAATTATTCGCTTGCATGGTGTGCCAAATACTATTGTTTCAGATCGTGATACTAAATTTCTTAGCCACTTTTGGAGATGTTTATGGGCTAAGTTGGGGACTAAACTGCTTTTTAGTACTACTTGTCACCCCCAAACTGATGGACAAACTGAAGTAGTCAATAGAACATTGTCTACTATGCTTAGGGCTGTTTTGAAGAATAATAAGAAAATGTGGGAAGAATGCTTGCCTCATATTGAGTTTGCTTATAATCGTTCATTGCATTCTACTACTAAGATGTGCCCTTTTGAGATTGTGTATGGTTTCCTACCTCGTGCACCTATTGATTTGTTGCCTCTTCCATCTTCGGAGAAGGTTAATTTTGATGCTAAACAACGTGCTGAATTGATCTTAAAAATGCATGAGTTAACTAAGGAAAACATTGAGCGTATGAATGCTAAATATAAACTTGCTGGAGATAAGGGTAGAAAACATGTTGTGTTTGCACCTGGAGATCTTGTTTGGTTACATTTGCGTAAGGATAGATTTCCTGATTTGCGCAAATCAAAGCTAATGCCACGTGCTGATGGTCCTTTTAAGGTGTTAGAGAAAATAAATGATAATGCATATAAACTTGAGCTGCCTGCAGATTTTGGGGTTAGTCCCACTTTTAATATTGCAGATTTGAAGCCTTATTTGGGTGAGGAAGATGAGCTTCCGTCGAGGACGACTTCATTTCAAGAAGGGGAGGATGATAAGGACATCAATACAATTATTACACCCACAGGCCCTGCTGCTATACATACTGGACCAATTACTAGAGCTCGCGCACGCCAATTAAATTACCAGGTACTTTCGTTTCTTGCTAATGATTCTAATGTTCATGAGAATATGATGCTGCCTAAATTGGATACATTTGTTTTGCTTACAAATGAAGGGCCTAGCTTTGAGAAGGATGAACATTGGAGCAAGAACAAGCATGGAGATGATGGCATGCGCATGGGGAACAAGAACGGAGTTACAAGTGATGATTTCAGGACGTTGAAGCCACCATAATGCGTGCATGAAGCCTTGGACGAAATATACAAGATGCTACTTCATAACTTTCGTCCAGAGGCTATTCTAGGTGCTGCGTCACCTTATTATTGGGCCAGGCCCATGTAATTTCGAAATACATAAGTATAGGCTGTTTTTAGAGTCCGTATGTGTGGGGAACAAGAGATAGGGTTGGTTTCGGACCCCTTCCTCAAGGGCCACGAAATTCCCCCCTCTTCCTCCATATATACAGCCCTTAGGGCGTCGTTTAGACTTTGGGTTTTGTTTAGATTAAAAGTTCGCCATAGCTGCAACTTCGCGTACTTCGTTTGTGTTCAGCGACCAGACAAAGGCGTCACAGAACCCCACCTTGATCAATAAAGCTTTCATCTTATATTCGCAATATCCAGATTGCAATCTCAGTTTCTTGCCTGTTCTTCGTTTGCTCGCAGGAAACAGACCCTCGTGGTCAGGTTGATCGTGCTCCGGCGTGGTCGATAACCTCTCGGAGTTGGTTTAGCGATTGCTAAGGCGCGACGTCCTCGCACGTTCGTAGTCGGATCGTCAAAGTCGACTTCCATCAAAGCGATATTCATCATCTCATCGAAAGACGGGACACCTTTGCCTCTATCAGTAAAAAATTGTGAAGGTTTGGCTTATGTCATCATGCACGCCATTCATAAAGCAAACCATCACCGAGGAAGTTCCATGGTTCTGAGAGGGAAATCACCAAGGTTGAAGGGGAATCCAAATTTCCTTCGTTTTGTGTCCTTGTGTTTTTTTCTACGATGAACATACACCCTGCAAATCACCGTGTTCAAATTTGGCACTTTTGCGGGCACATTTACCCTATTTAGGGGATTATGTGCATTTTCTAGGCATTTGGCGCATATAAATCCAATCCATCTACATCTGCACGGGTGTGATGAGAGGGACATGGATTGCGGTTCGATCGCGGCGCATCCTATGGTGCACACGCACGATCCGCGTGTGTCGTGGCTTTGTCACAACAGATGTCCTAGTGTGAGGACTTAGTCGTGAGGCCAATGCATCTAGGTAGTAGCTTGAATGGGGTTGATCGGAATCAAGATACGTGAGTTTTACCTAGGTTCGGCCCCTTGCGGTGGAGGTAAAAGCCTACATCCTGCTTGATTGATATTGATGACATGATGATCTCGGTTACAAGGCCGGTGTTTTGCTACCTCTATCTCGAGAGCATCTACTTATATCTTGTCTAAGACTTGTCTTTCTGTCTAAAACTTGTCCCTCTTGGGATGCCCTGCCCCTCCTTATATAAGTCGGAGGGGCGGCTCACATGACTAGTCCTAGTAGGGTTAGGACTACTCTATTACAAGTGGAATCATAGTCTTGCTTCCCTTGTAAGGGAAATATTCCATATGCCTTTTCTCTCAAGCCGGCCCACCATAACACGAGTCGGCCTTCCCATGAGCTGCCTTCTGGGCCATTGAGTCTTGTCATTTGTCTGACCCGCCTACCAGGTCACCCGTGAGTCGCCAAGTTTGGCCGGGTTACTCGTGAGCTGCCAAGTTCAGGCTGGTCACCAGTGAGTCGCCAAGTCCCAGCTGGGTCATACTTCAGGCCGGGTTATACCTCGGGGTATATCCTCGACATTAGCCCCAGTTTAATTTGGATTTATACATGCTAAACTTATCCTGCAAAATAAAAATAAGAGCAAATTTGACAAGTTGTGCGCCAGGTCAAACGTTCTTCTGAGCCGGCTTCTGTTCATTCTTAAATTCATGTCGTTTCCTTCTTGGTTTTTTGCAGAAAAATATCAGGGAAAACAATCCATTTAAATCGGCCTCCAATGCTCTAGCTTGATAAAAATATTGGACTTTAACATATCCTTCTAATGTTGAGCCGGCTTGAAGATGTTAGAACTTGTCAAGTTGCGATCATTGAAGTTGCCAGGTCATGATTGATGATGTCGGGTCATGATTCTTACTGACACCGGATCATGTAATTGATTTTCCTGAGTTCTTCAGGCCATATCCTTATACCTTGTGACGACTCGGTGCTTGCTTTTGCAAATATAACTCCCTATCATTGAGTAGGCTCTAGGAGTCTTTCTATGAATAGCTTGGAGGAGATGAACTTTACAAATTCCTCAACTAAGAATATGATATCTGGTTTGCTCATAACTGAGAACTTGAAAATGTTCCTCCCTTATATGCATATCACATGTAGCCCCCAAATCTTAAGAGGGGAACCTAGTGATAGCTTTAAGACTTGCTTCAATATAAATGCTGCAACTTTGGGAAAATCTGGGTTGCTCATCTGAGTCGCTAGTCATAAGCTGAACGTTTTGTGTTCCACATGTGTAGCCCCCAAGTGTTGGGTTGTCTTGCCTGCAGCAACCTATGACTTGTAACTGTCTTATGCTCATAAAAATTTCAGCTAGTGTAGCCCCCAAGGGTCGGGTCATTATGCAATAATGAGCAAGGACTTTGTAAATCTGAATATACAGACTTGAGAAGCAATATGTAGCCCCCAAGGGCTGGGTCATCAACATGTGATGTGCCAGGTCTTCCAATTTGGACATTTATGACTTTGGTAAGGAACTGAATGCTGTAGCCCCCAAGGGCCGGCTCAGTAAGATAATACTTGGTTGGGACTTACATGTACTTTCTTTGAGAACAACATCATATGATGTAGCCGCTAGGCTTGTGTACTTTGAACTTTTGATAGGAGCAATTGGTAGCCCCCAAGGGCCGGCTCATCAGTATGTGATGGGTCAGGTCTTCAATGAGGCGAGTTAAAAATGATCTCATATTAGCCCCCAAGTGCCATGGTGCATGCTTGCAGCGACATGCGACTTGCATATTTGATATAATCCTGACTTGAATAATGTAGCCCCCAAGTGCCGGGTCGTGTGCTTGTAGCGACTCGGGACTATTCCTTCCATTGTTAAATAAATTCATATCCACTGCCAGGATGATATTGCTGAATGCTTTACATGTGAATGTTGAACCATGCTCCCTGATGTGAGCTGCTATTTTTGAACGAGGGAATAATAGCCATTATTCTAACATAGCTTTTGAAAACCTCAATCATCCAATATTGGTTATGATAACCATTATGAAATTCCAGCCATGTTGGCTATTTAAGATTTGAATAATATAACCTGGTTTGAAAACCAGTTCCTGCAATATAAACCAGGATATCCACACATATATGATGCATGCTACGATGATGCAAAGTATGATGATGTATGTGTATGATAATATAGTATAAAAAGACCGGCTTTTAAGGCTTGACCGTAAAGGTCTGGGCTTTTTTTAAACTAATTTTTTTGCTTCAAAGAAGTTTGGCATGATAGCCTTTCATCCCGTAAGCTAGCCCTCTCGTGACATAAATCCGCCGTTTTAACCATAACTAGTACAGGGTCTTCCGAGAAGATTGACTGTTAAGAGTACGACGAGCCACATAGCGGAGTAGCAACAAGTAGACAGGTGAGTTTATCCTAGCTCTCTATAAGCCAGCTCTCATGTGACATAGACCGCCGTTTTAACCTTGACAAGTTCAGGGTCATATAAATATTGACTGTCAAGAGTACGGCGGGTCACCTGGCGGGGTAGCAAGTTGCAAACAGGCAGGTTTAACCCATATATGGCATATAAAGCCGGTCAAGAGGGTATGAAAGCAAAACTTAGTGAGTTGGAAGCCCCCAAGTGACCTTATGATCAATTAATAAAGACTCATACCCAGTAAATATGGGATGAAATGACAGAGGCCTTGAATTGTGGGGATGCCGGCTCTATTACGTTAATCACAATATGATAAGCCAATAAGGCAGGATACGCAAGTTTGAACCTTTAATTTTTCTAAAAACTCGAACTTGCGAGAGATGGATTCCTCTTGAACCGGATATTGAGCCGAATATTGAGAGCTCAAAACTTTGTGAGAGACAGATTTCCCTTGAGCTGGATTCTAAGCCGCAATTTCTTCTGATAATTCAGAATCTTTCTTTTTGAGCCAGAACTTTCTGATTGCTCGACACTTTTTGAGCCACAAATTTTCTGACAATTTTAAATTTTTCACCAATGTGATAGCATCCTCCGGGACCAGGTTATCTTCCCATTCATGAATGGGGCTCTTGAATTTGTGACAATGCTGTGTAGCCCCCGAGTCTTAAGACAACTCGAGGAGTTGGCTTGAGATTCTCCGTACTTGACCGTGATATAAACCGGCATATAGTTGACGGCAGAACGCTGGAATGTGTTGAAGCTGGAGGCAAAGTGGCGAGTTGATAATCTTCGCAACACTAATTGTACATCCTTGGCCTTGATAACATGTTGTGAATCCGCGGAAGGTTGAGATCGACTATGGCGGGTTATAAATGATCCCGTATGAGTTGTATTAGTATCCCGGTCGATGGTTCATCCTGGCAGGTTGTTGAAGTTAACCAAACAGCAGTGGCGGCGACTTGTGCGCCTTCCCATTGAGCCATCCAGTGCAAGCGGAGGCTGACAACATATTATGATTTTGCTCCAGAGTTGTTGGAATAGACCAGGCCGCAAGAGCGGCGAATTGCGCGCGCTCAGTAAGCAGCTCGTGCACATGGTGCGGTTCTCGGTGTGTTGATGTAGATACAAGGGTCGAATGCGGCGTTGGAAGCCGGCATGATCGCGTGAGTCGGACACAGCATCTAGAAGACGGCGTCGGGCGAGTTAGGCAAACGGTGTTGTAAGCCGGTACGAACGGGCGGGTCGTTAGCGGCATTGTAAACCGGCGCCAACGTGCGGGTTGACCTTGGCGGGTTGATGTAGATCTAACCCCAAGGACGGCGGGTTGCGCGCGTGTCCATCAGCGTGGCACGAACAGATGCTGGTCGTAAGATGGTCCCGTCGGGCGCTCAGTACCTGTGATATGATGTCACTTTTATAGTGAATCCTTGCCCTGCACATTTAAAATATACATGCCAAAGTGTTGTTCTTGAAAAGACTAAATATGTGCAAATAAAATAGATCAAACACCTGATTTAATTGGATGACAGATGATCTTTGCATAGGCCAGGAATTAACCAAGATATACGAAGGTAAGAGAACCATTGTCCTGGTATTCTTGCCGGATGATGAAAGAGATTTTTAAATTAGCTGTGGCTGGAGATGCTGATATATATATAAGAATGATTAGAAGAGCACAAAACACACGATTTCTATGGCGTACCCGTGTGCATTTTTTTGCATTAATGATCCATAAGTCAGTTGCATGTGCGATGTTTCCTAATAAAGCAAGCATACCATTGCCCAAAAAAACTACTACACGTGTACATTTTTTTGGAGACGGGATCTGCCAATTTTCTCTTTTCTCGCACACAGGTTTACATGCTTCGTCTGTGTTGTGTGTTTCCCCCGCCCAAGTATCAAGTTTGCAGCAAAATTTTCATTAGGCGCGCTATTTCAGAATTTATTCCTCCCACCATATCCCCACCCATCAAATTTCCGCAGTATCTCCCCCATGCTGCTGCGCCCTCCCCCCTCCCGGCAGCTCAAACCGCCGCCGCTGCAACCACAGCTTCAACCACATCTACGTTCTGCCCGAGCATCGTCAATCCAGTCAGGTAACCCACCGATCTCTATCACGGCCCTGGCCTGATTCCTTAAATGGCGCCTGCAAAACATCGTCATGTGATGCGGAGCATCCTATGGACATTACCATGTCAAGAGTCCGTTCGGCGAGTGACACGTGCGACATCTACTTCACATAAACAAAGGTGAATCACCTACTTTACACGTGCTCACTTGACACCTTCGAGGATGGTATACTACTTGACACTCCACTCGTGTGCATGCATAGGTTTTGTCGGAACACTATGGACGACGAGGAGGAGTGCAAGTGGCAAGGAACAACTACACCATCCGCGAGGGAAGCCTCGAAGCAACGATGGAAGAAGACGGAGCTGCTGAAGCTACAGCGGCCAGACATCCGCGCCAGAGGCCGAACATCCGGTGCCTGGGCAGCCGCGCAGGAGCAGCCCAACAGACAGGCAAGAGCATCAGCGGCCGACATCCGGCGCCTCCCGACACCCCGGACATCCGGCATCCCTCCCGAAAATCCGGCATCGACGATAGAACGCACCAGAAGTTTGCCCATCTTCGGGCCGGACATCCGGCCAGTGCCCCGGACATCTGGCGACTTGCGAAGCCCCGGACATCCGGCTCTCAGCCCGGACATCCGGCGCCTGCCTGCGCGCAGCCATGGGCCAGAGGCACATGTATCCCTTTCCCACTTACCCCTTCGTGGCTTAGACTATAAATAGACCACCCCCTCCTCCATTATAGGGTTAGCAAAGGATTAGCTCATTTGAGATAGAGCTTTGCTCATCCATTACGGATCTACTCCACGAGAGAGAACGCGGCCCCTCTACGGAGAAGATCACCTTGGATACAAGACCTCCTCTTGGGTGGCCCCCTTCAAGACCTCCTCATGGAGATGAACCTTACCTTGTATATTTCCCTTTGTTGTTCATGTACCTTGTGGATCTTGTGTGTTTGATTGTCTAGTGGATGTGTGATTAAACTTGTTCTTGAGTGTTTCCCCTTGTGATTTCTCTCTGTTCTTCCCTGTGTTCATCGTGTTCTTAGTTGGGATCCGCTCCTTTCGTGAAAGATCGGCCATATAGGGTTCCACCCTACATCATCTTGGTATCATGAGCCACGTTGATCACGATTTCGGAGCCTCCCCGTTGTGTTTCCTAGCCTAGTTTTGTTGATTTTGTCCCAAATTCAAAAATTCCCCACAAAAATAGCCCCCCAATTTTGTTGTGATTTGTTGGTTTGATGATGTTTTGTTGATTTTGATCCATGGATTTGCTTGGTTTCGAGTGGATCTAGCATTTCACCAAGTTTCCCCACTTTCCATCCATGAAACCTCTGCAATTTTGCCCTTGAAATCATCAATTTCCACCCCCAAATCGAGTTTCGAAGTCCAAATCCTGATCTGGAATCGTCGGGCCGAACATCCGGGCCTCAGGCCGGACATCCGGGCCATCTGGCCAGACATCCGGGCCCCAAGCCGGACATCCGGCTCCTGGAGCGCAAAATCGCGCAAGTTTCTGGACATCAGGTCCCGGATATCCGGCCCCGACCCCTGATGTCTGACCCCTGGAGCATCAGCCTCCCGTGTTTCACCGTTTTGACCGAAACTTTGACATCCGGAGTCTGATTTTCACGTTCTTTAGCTCATTGAGTATTTATTGACATCCTCTATCCATCTAGATAGGTTTCAACACCATTTGACTCCATCAAATTTTTGGCATTTTGGCATCTTTGCCTAGGGCTCCCACCATATCAGCCGCATAAACACCACCGACTTCTGCAACCTAACACCTTTTGTTCCCCTTAGCATTTGTGCTTGTTTGAGTTGTGATTCGAGTCTCCTAAGGTGTTTCGGCTACTGATGGACAATTGCTTCTTCATCAACCACCACCATAACTTCCGCATAGGCTTACCCACCATACACTTCCACCACCCCAACTTAACCCAAGTTCGTTTATGTTGTGAGTTGTGTCTCCTAAGGTGTTTCGGCTACTTAGGGACCGTGCTTCCAACTCCGACACCATGTATAGTCCACCACCTTACCCTCGACTTCCGCATTGCGTCTTCAAACCCCATCATTGCATTTCCGCAATCCCATTGAGTTTCCGCAAAATCACCACCGCATTCCCGCTGCCACCATTTGCCATTTGACATTTGAGATTTTGAGTTCGCGGTTTTTCCGTTTCCTAAGGTGTTTCGGCTACTTAGGGATGAGTATCCATCATCTTGGTATCTACATCAAGAACACCGCCACTCATCATCGCCACGAGGTCGTCATCGACTTTGTCCACTTCACAAACATCCGTCCGTGGCTTACAAACGAGAAACCCTCGACGGTAACCTCCATATCATCTTGGTATCGTGGTATCCCTCCATTGTATATCCCCTTGCCATTGCATTGTTAACCCCTAGCCTATTTTACGTTACTTGCCTATCGAGACTAGCCATTTGAGTATTGCCGGCAACGTTACTTGTGCACATTAGTGATCATCGATCTATACCATCCATTGCATACATACCATATCATGTTGGTATCATATCATCCCTTGTGTCACAAGTTTGTTCCCGCATATACATCAATTGCTATCTTGGTTTGTGCATCGTGGCCATACAAAAAAATAAAATAAATAAAGCTTTTAAGCAAAAGAGAAAGAGCAAAGAAGCTTGTAAGCAATAGCCATAGCATCATACCACATTACATAAGATTGTCATATCCAATCATCTAGGATCATCTTGAGAGAAACACTGGGAACCATACATACATATCATACTTGGGATAGAAGTCATTGCATTTTTGTCTCCTATAGGTTGTGCACAAGTCGTATCCGCCTATTGAGCAACCGTGCTAGCATCTCTCTAGAGTTGTGCAACAAGAGCATTTTCCGTGGATTCCACATTTGAGCTCATTCCTTGGTTGCATGACCCCATTTATCTATCCGTGTGTGCGTTTCCGTGTGCCATTCATTGCTATTGGTCTACTTGTTTCACTTGCGAATTTGTGAATCTTTTTCAACATTATTGACTCTTGCTAACATTTTGCATTAAATTTTTGTGCCACTATCCTCACCGAGCTACTCCATAAGCTTTAGTTTGTAGGTCTGAGTGAACAAGTCCGGTACCAATTCCACTATTCTTTCATCTCACATTGAGTGAAACGGGATACATCCTCAACTTTGGGAAAAGGTAACTTGGTATTGTTTATCTCATTTCCTACTCACCTCTACTCGAGTCTTGTGATGGATAGGCAAGGCATTTCACCCTCGGTCTACAACAACAAGGATGAGTTCGATGCCACGAATAACTCTACCGACGCCAAGATGCAAGCTCAAATGGAGGAGATCAAAGCCCTCATCAAGTTCTACAAGAGATCTTCATCATCTTCGAGAAGACGCTCAAGTACACATGCTTCCGAGCTACCATCTCTGGCAAGGTCACATCGGCATTGACACCATCACCAACAAGAACGTGAAGGTCAAGAGCTCAACACCAACAACCGCTCAATGACTTCACCATCTCCCTTGGCATCTTCGCCAAGCGACTTCAAGGCATCTTCGCCTACGGACATACGGCATCTTCGCCTATAAGCACCTCAAGACTACGCTCAAGAGAAGCTCCCCAAGCTCAAGTCCGCGACTTCCACGAGCTATTACGACCTCGACACCGACCACAAGATTCCTTTCTATGGGACTCAAGAACCCAATGAGTATCTCGAGTGGGAGCGCCTAATGGACGACTACCTCAAGCTACATCAAGTTTGTCCCGAAGATCAAGTGAAGTGCACCACAAGAAACTTCCACGGCTACGCGTCCACATGGTGGTTTCACACACCTTCGGAGAGCTACGACATGAGTTGGCCCAAGACGAAGAGAGCTTTGCGAAAGAGTTTGTGCCTCCAACCTACACGGAACAACTTCTACGCCAATTGGAGAACACCACCCAAGGATCCAAGTCCATCGACGACTACTTCAAGGAGATGAAGCATGACTTGCGACGAGCCGGCGTGGACGACCCCATGTCAATGAAGTTGCACTTCATGATGGGATTGAACAACGACATCTCCAAGACTATCTTCCTCGAGAACTACAAGTCCCTCGACGACAACTACATTGGTGCTCTCAAGGAGGAACAAGAACTCATGAAGGCCAAGGCTTCTCCACCTCAAGCACACTTCTCGAAGACCAAGCTCAAAGGTGAC
Organism: Triticum aestivum; assembly: GCF_018294505.1. Taxonomy (NCBI): domain Eukaryota; kingdom Viridiplantae; phylum Streptophyta; class Magnoliopsida; order Poales; family Poaceae; genus Triticum; species Triticum aestivum. The sequence goes on from NC_057808.1 coordinate 190,685,116, forward strand.
GGGAATGAGGCTAGTACAACCAAGATGTCCAAGCCCGATGAGCTCCAAGACGATGCTCCCAAGTTCGACTTCACCGCCATCCCTCTTTGTGGCATTGACGATGCCGAGTCTACCATGACTCTTTTTCAAGATGGTGCGGCGACGAGTACGACTATGGAGACCTTCAAGGACCAAGCTTTGGAGGCGAGCGACTTGGTGACGAGCAAGGATGATGCTTCCATCTTAGGAGGCGAGAGTGATGATGTGCCATCTTCGGCCTTCATTCACGGCGACGGTGATGAGATGATCCAGCATGGGATTTTCCCTTTGGTCATGGAGGAGAGTGATGATGTGCCATCTTCGGCCTTCATCCACGGTGACGGCGACGAGATGGTTGAGTATGGGATTTTCCCTTCGACCACGGCGACGTATGATGACTTGAATGACTTTAGCCACCATATTGAGAGTGAGAGTGACTTCACCACTAGCCCCATATATGATGTGTTGCCCCAATTCCCATGTGAGGAGAGCCACCACCCCCACCACTTGAGTGAGATGAGTGACTCCACCATATGTGACTTTGAGTGCACCTATTTTGAGGGAGTAAGTGAACCACCACATAGAGGGAGTGAGATAGTTGATAGGTCATGTGAGGCCACTTTCAACAATAACGACTTGACCTCTACCTCTATTGTGTCTTCTCATTTGGTGCTAGGTCTCATATATGATGATGCGCCGATTCGCGATGACTACGCCCTTCGTTTGGACAAGATGATGGCCATGGTGGAATATGATGCACCCCCACATGGTTCCATCAAGATGAAAATGACGACCATTTGGTCTTTCCCACCTCGCCTACACCACTTGAGTGGAATGAGAATGGTAACATAGGTGCAGGTGATGCTCTTGTCCCACTAGTGGACATTGTTGTCTTCGATTGCTTGCATGATGTTGATCAACCTATTACCATGATTCATGCTAGTGCAACTTCCTCGTGTGATGATTTCTTGCCCATTTACGATGAGTATGATGATTCTCATGTGGAGTCTATTAGTTGTGATGCCATGTTACATAGGATTTCTTGTGACAATTCTCTAGGTCACATCATGTTTGACAATCCGCTTGACTTGTCATATGCTATGCATGAGATCAATCATATGTCATATTTGCAATCTCATCTTAGTGTCTATGCATATGCCATTAAAATAAGGGACAATTCCATTTATCCCCCTAACTTGAGCCACCACCTGGCATTTGCCCCTAATTTTCAGGTATGCTCAAAAATACCCCTCTTCCGTCAATTCACCTTACAGAAAATGCCCTTGCCGTCCGGTCAAAGGGGTTTGACCGTTTGGTGAATAGTAACACGGGGAACAGTAAATTCGAAAAAAATAGCAAAAAAAAATAAAAAAAATCTGAAATCTTTTGGGATCGAAGATACTTAAGGGCGCAAGGTGTGTGCAAATTTTCGCGTTGTTTGGACATTCCAGGAACTCGTGGGAAAGGAAAAAATTTAAATCTACACACTGTGAACGGTAAATTCAAAAAAATAGCAAGAAAAATTTAAAAAATATGAATTTTTTTGGCATCAAAGAGGCTTGGGTGCGCAAGGCGCTTGCAAATTTTTGTGATCAAATGACATGCGAGGTGCTCTAGAAAAAAAAGCAAAATAGTGCATTTTTTCAAAGTTTTTTTCTGCGCCAAATTTTGTTTTTTCTCCACGAGCTCCTACAGTGTCGAAATGCAAAAACAAATTGCACGCACCTTGTGCACCCCAGCCTCTTTGATGCGAAAAAATTCATATTTTTTGAATTTTCTTGCTATTTTTTTGAATTTACTGCTCATAGCGTACATTCTAAAGTTTTTCGTTTGACACGAGCTGCTGGAATGTCCAAACTGTGCCAAAATTTGCACGCGCCTTGCTCCCTTGAGTATCTTCGACCCCACAAAATTTCAGATTTTTTTGCTATTTTTTGCGAATTTACTGTTCACCATTTACTATTCACCAGACGGTCAAACCCCTTTGACCGGACGGTAACGGCACAGAAGGGCATTTCTGTAAGGTGACTTGACGGAAGAGGGGTATTTTTGAGCATACCTGAAAATTAGGGGCAAATGCCAGGCGGTGGCTCAAGTTAGGGGGATAAATGGAATTGTCCCTTAAAATAAACCCAATTTGCACATATGGCATAGATGACAAGCCCATGGTTGTTGGCATTTGTTTCTCTTGTGATTATATTGATATGCTCCCTTTGCATCATTTATCTCATATGCCATGCCATGACCACCTAGCATCGGATATGCATTGTTTTGGATGTTGTCCACTATCTCCATATGATGTTTCCAATATTGCTCATGAGGAGACCCCCACAGTTTCCTCATACATGTTAGGAGATTTTGATTCGTCCCATTCATTGCATGATCCCAATACTTGTGTGCACAATATGCTTCCCATGAATAAACATGCTATTGATGTGCCATATACTTGTATTCTCAATTTGTGTCCCCATCGTGTCATACACAATAACTATTCTTTCATGATGGATGACATGTTCTTATACCATGCATCAAATTTCTTTGAGCAATGCTTAACTTGTGCTAACTCACACGTGCACATACACATCAAGATGGATGATGTGTATATTTACCACGCATACAATTTCTTTGGTTGGTGTCTCTTTTGTGTAGGTACCCATGAATACTTTCAACTTCACAATCCCATGAGTTGACAAAATGATCTCTAGAGAGCAATGATGACTTGGGATTCCATGGACTGTCTTTCCCACCGCTCTCTTCGCACAAAGACTTCACGCATTTCTTCTACATGGCCCTCCCTTGGCTATGGGTTATTGTCCATAACATATTATATGCCCATCTTGCCATGTTCACTTTACATTATATGCTCATTCCTATGCCTTTGCCATGCATTTGTGACCCATGCTTTGCATTACACATGATGATTGATTCTAGTACTTGTATGTTTATTTGCAAGCTTGGTGGAGATATCACTTGTTATTGCCATGTTTGCTTTGTGCCCCATGCCTATGATTATACTATGATCTTGCTATGTGTTCGTGCTTGCGATATGTCATGCGCATTGCCCATGCCTATTATTTGCTCACATGACATTATTGCCATGATTTCCTCTAGTATGTTGCATCTTCGCGCTACTAGTTTGCACGACTTGATTACTATGATTGCTTGCCTTGTTGCATCACCGATGATTCATACTTGCTCATTTCATGCGGTTGATGACAACCATTACCATGCTTTCCACATGATTGTTCTTGCTTCTTGCCATATATCTCCATGTGTCGCCTCTCTCATTCTAGATGATTTGACATGTATTGAGTGCAACAATGATTTTAGTCCTTCTAATGACATTGCCCCCATAGCATTCTCACATATATTTGGAGATTTTGACATATTTCTTGTGAAGCATGCTTGCCTTACCTCTTTGCACCATATTCCTCGTGCCATGAATATAGCCATTATTGCATCATATTATTCATGCACTTGTGCTTCTAATGGTTATGTGCAAGAGAAGAGAACCATCATGATGGATGATGTTTTTATCTACCATGCGCATACATTCTTTGCTTTCTTTTGTGCATGTGTAGGATACTTGGACTTTGTATCGACTTCCGCTTCACGTGAGTTGACCATTAGAGCTCTTGAGAGTCAGCCTCATACATTCGACCACGACTCGCTTCTACACCACCTTTCCTACCCTTCGGCATTGTGAAGAATGCACAAGGACACACCTTCAAGGTGACATGTTTCTTGAGCATGGATATTGCGGATCATACTACTTGTGTTGCTTGCACCATGAGACTTATTGTTCATCTTGGACCACGTGATTGCACACATGTTAGAGATCTTGCTTCGACTTGTCATTTTCACCATTCCATGCATCATGATATATATGCCTTGTGTGTTGCATCCAATTCTTGGATTACTTGCTCCTCTCATATGTTTGGTTGCAACAATGTCATCCCTTCACATATGCCATGTCCCATTGATTGCTACATGCTTGCCTTGATTGCCTCACACATGATGAACAATTGCTCTTTCCATTGTGTTGAGTGCCACACAATATTCAATACACCCCATGCACATTATGCTTGGATTGTCTTGCACTTGACCCATGTGTTTAGACACTTCATTTTGTTTGGTCTTGTGAATGCTTCTTATGCCTACCATAGACCTTTCATTGAGCGCTTTGCCCATGCTTGCTATGACTTTGAGGTTCATGCTTATTCTCTTGTTACACATATTGGCATCACTACGTCACATTTACATGCTTGTCCCCATGATATCTTTGCTTGTGCTCGATTGATATGCTTACATGCCATGTCACAAGCCTTTGTCACACCATATGCTTTGCATGATGACGACACTTGTTTGGTGACTCACCTCTTGAATGCTTGGTTTTGCACTAAAGCTAACCACATTTGTTTTTCCAAGTGTTTGTTGTCCTTACTCCTCTTGAAGGAATCACAAGACGGTGTGACATTGGAGAGTGCCCATTTCGAGCTTCAAGATGACAAGTACTTGGTGAACGTCCACTTCTACACGGTGAAGCCATCTCTTTCCCATGGTAATTTGGTTTCGATCCGAGGTCGGATCTTTCCCAAGGGACGGGAGATGATGCGGAGCATCCTATGGACATCACCATGTCAAGAGTCCGTTCGGCGAGTGACACGTGCGACATCTACTTCACATACACAAAGGTGCATAATCTCCTTTACACGTGCTCACTTGACACCTTCGAGGATGGTATACCACTTGACACTCCACTCGTGTGCATGCATAGGTATTGTCGGAACACTACGGACGACGAGGAGGAGTGCAAGCGCCAAGGAACAACTACACCATCCGCGAGGGAAGCCTGGAAGCGACGACGGAAGAAGACGGAGCTGCTGAAGCTACAGCGGCCGGAAATCCGGCGGCTGGGCAGCCGCGCAGGAGCTGCTCGACAGACAACCAAGAGCATCAGCGGCTAGACATCTGGCGCCTCCCGACAGCCCGGACATCCAGCATCCCTCTCAGAAATCCGGCATCGACGACAGAACGCACCAGAAGTTTGCCCATCTTTGGGCCGGACATCCGGCCCCCAGCCCAAACATCCGGCGCCTGCCTGCGCGCAGCCACGGGCCAGAGGCCCATGTATCCCTTTCCCACTTACCCCTTCGTGGCTTAGACTATAAATAGACCACCCCCTCCTCCATTCTAGGGTTAGCAAAGGATTAGCTCATTTGAGATAGAGCTTTGCTCATCCATTACAGATCTACTCCACGAGAGAGACTACGGCCCCTCTATGGAGAAGATCACCTTGGATTCAAGACCCCCTCTTGGGTGGCCCCCTTCAAGACCTCCTCATGGAGATGAACCTTACCTTGTATCTTTCCCTTTGTTGTTCATGTACCTTGTGGATCTTGTGTGTTTGATTGTCTAGTGGATGTGTGATTGGACTTGTTCTCGAGTGTTTCTCCATGTGATTTCTCTCCGTTCTTCCCCGTGTTCATCGTGTTCTTAGTTGGGACCCGCTCCTTTCTTGAAAGATCGACCGTATAGGGTTCCACCCTACATCATCATGCCTCCAAATCCCCATCGCCCCTACCTCCAGAGCATCGCCACGCAAGCCCAACCACAGATCACGTGGAGGTCGAGGAGCTGATGGCGGTCGATGGCGCGAGGGCTGTTGTACGTGTTGACCTGGAGGAACACCTCGCCTCCGCCGCCGCCGACTTGGTGCTGGCTCTGGCGCAGATAAAGTTCCACAGCGACTACCCCCCAGGACTTACCAAGTATGATCTGACCAGGTCAATCTTACCAATACCACTTGCAATGGCTATGTTTTGTACGATTGATGTATTAAGCATGTTCGTGCGTTGTTTATTTCAGTACTGCACACTTTGTGATGTTCAGGTATTAACTGTCCAGCTCAATTTCACCAATACCAGCAACAAACCTACAATACATGACTCAGGATCCTCTTAAGCCTTTTGTAATTAAAATTTGTATCCATTTTTTAATCTATCCCTTTGCTCCCTTGCTACTCTCCACGATGAAGATATCTCTAGAGATGCTGCCTATTTGCTATTTTTGGTGGATGCTAACCCTGTTTTAGTTAACATTCCTTTCCATGTACTTACGCAGGGCAATAACAGGCAATGTTCTTGTTTGCCTTCGAGGTTAGCTGCATCCCATGTCTTACAGTATTTTACATCATTTGTGCAATTGCAGTTTAACTTCTAACATTTACTGGTTGCCTGTTGGTACACATGCCAGCGGTACTGATCCACGCTTCGACCCGGAGGAATACCTCGCCTCTGATGAAGTGCCCCAGCAACTACCTCTCAGGACTTACCAAGTATGAACTTGTTGGAAATATGCCCTAGAGGCAATAATAAAATGGTTATTATTGTATTTCCTTATTCATGATGATTGTCTATTGTTCATGCTATAATTGTATTAACTGGAAACCGTAATACATGTGTGAATACATAGACCACAACATGTCCCTAGTAAGCCTCTAGTTGACTAGCTCGTTGATCAATAGATGGTTATGGTTTCATGACCATGGACATTGGATGTCATTGATAACCGGATCACATCATTAGGAGAATGATGCGATGGACAAGACCCAATCCTAAGCATAGCACAAGATCGTGTAGTTCGTTTGCTAGAGCTTTTCTAATGTCAAGTATCATTTCCTTAGACCATGAGATTGTGCAACTCCCAGATACCGTAGGAATGCTTTGGGTGTATCAAACGTCACAACGTAACTGGGTGGCTATAAAGGTGCACTACAGGTATCTCGGAAAGTGTCTGTTGGGTTGGCACGAATCGAGACTGGGATTTGTCACTCCGTATGACGGAGAGGTATCTCTGGGCCCACTCGGTAATGCATCATCATAATGAGCTCAATGTGACTAATGAGTTAGCCACGGGATCATGCGTTACAGAACGAGTAAAGTGACTTGCCGGTAACGAGATTGAACGAGGTATTGGGATACCGATGATCGAATCTCGGGCAAGTAACATACCGATAGAGAAAGGGAATTGTATACGGGATTGATTGAATCCCCGACATCGTGGTTCATCCGATGAGATCATCGTGGAACATGTGGGAGCCAATATGGGTATCCAGATCCCGCTATTGGTTATTGGCCGGAGAGGTGTCTCGGTCATGTCTGCATGGTTCCCGAACCCGTAGGGTCTACACACTTAAGGTTCGGTGACGCTAGAGTTGTTATGGGAAATAGTATGTGGTTACCGAAGGTTGTTCGGAGTCCCGGATGAGATCCAGGACATCATGAGGAATTCCGGAATGGTCCGGCGCTGAAGATCGATATATTGGACGAAGGGTATTGGAGTCTGGAAGTGTTTCGGGGGTACCAGGCTATGACCAGCATGACCGAAAGGTGTTTCGGGAGCCCCGGCAAGTGTTGGAGGGCCTCATGGGCCAAAGGGGAAGGGGTAAACCAGCCCACTAAGGGGTGGTGCACCCCCCACACCCTTTCCCATGTTACTTGGGGAGGTGGGGCGCCTCCACCTGGCTTGGGAGGCAAGCCTCCACCTGCTTGGCTTGGGGGGCAAGTCTCCCTAGGATTTTCCCTAGGGAGATCCAATCTGCTTGGCCGCCGCCCCCTAGGGGAAACCCTAGGGCGCCTCCCCTCTCCCCTTGCCCCTATATATAGTGGAGGGGTGGGAGGGCAGTTACACCTCTTCCCTGGCGCAGCCCTCCCTCCTCATACACCTCCTCCTTCTCCTCCGTAGTGCTTAGCGAAGCTCTGCCGGAGAACCACGAGCTCCATTGCCACCATGCCGTCGTGCTGCTGGAGTTCTCCCTCAACTTCTCCTCTCCCCTTGCTGGATCAAGAAGGAGGAGACGCCCCGGGGCTGTACGTGTGTTGAACGCAGAGGCGCCGTCCGTTCGGCGCTAGATCGGATCTTCCGCGATTTGAATCGCCGCGAGTACGACTCCATCAACCGCGTTCTTGTAACGCTTCCGCTTAGCGATCTTCAAGGGTATGAAGATGCACTCCCTCTCTCTCGTTGCTAGCATCTCCTAGATTGGTCTTGGTGACACGTAGGAAAATTTTGAATTATTGCTACGTTCCCCAACAGTGGCATCATGAGCTAGGTCTAAGCGTAGATTCTATGCACGAGTAGAACACAAAGTAGTTGTGGGCGATGATTTGTTCAATTTGCTTGCCGTTACTAGTCTTATCTTGATTCGGCGGCATTGTGGGATGAAGCGGCCCGGACCGACCTTACACGTACTCTTACGTGAGACAGGTTCCACCGACTGACATGCACTTGATGCATAAGGTGGCTAGCGGGTGTCTGTCTCTCCCACTTTAGTCGGATCGGATTCGATGAAGAGGGTCCTTATGAAGGGTAAATAGCAATTGGCATATCACCGTTGTGGCTTTTGCGTAGGTAAGAAACGTTCTTGCTAGAATCCCATAGCAGCCACGTAAAACATGCAACAACAATTAGAGGACGTCTAACTTGTTTTTGCAGGGTATGCTATGTGATGTGATATGGCCAAAAGGATGTGATGAATTATATATGTGATGTATGAGATTGATCATGTTCTTGTAATAGGAATCACGACTTGCATGTCGATGAGTATGACAACCGGCAGGAGCCATAGGAGTTGTCTTAATTTATTGTATGACCTGCGTGTCAATGAAAAACGCCATGTAATTACTTTACTTTATTGCTAACCGTTAGCCATAGTAGTAGAAGTAATAGTTGGCGAGACAACTTCATGAAGACACGATGATGGAGATCATGATGATGGATCATGGTGTCATGCCGGTGACGAAGGTGATCATGCCGCGCCTCAAAGATGGAGATCAAAAGGCGCAAGATGATATTGGCCATATCATGTCACTTTATGATTTGCATGTGATGTTTGTCATGTTTACATCTTATTTGCTTAGAACGATGGTAGCATAAATAGATGATCCCTCACTAAAATTTCAAGAGATGTGTTCCCCCTAACTGTGCACCGTTGCGAAGGTTCGTTGTTTCGAAGCACCACGTGATGATCGGGTGTGATAGATTCTAACGTTCGCATACAACGGGTGTAAGCCAGATTTACACATGCGAAACACTTAGGTTGACTTGACGAGCCTAGCATGTACAGACATGGCCTCGGAACACAAGAGACCGAAAGGTCGAACATGAGTCGTATAGTAGATACGATCAACATGGAGATGTTCACCGTTGATGACTAGTCCGTCTCACGTGATGATCGGACACGGTCTAGTCGATTCGGATCATGTATCACTTAGATGACTAGAGGGATGTCTATCTAAGTGGGAGTTCATTAAATAATCAGATGAACTTAATTATCATGAACATAGTCAAAAGGTCTTTGCAAATTATGTCATAGCTTACGCTTTAGTTCTACTGTTTAAGATATGTTCCTAGAGAAAATTTAGTTGAAAGTTGACAGTAGCAATTATGCGGACTGGGTCCGTATACTGAGGATTGTCCTCATTGCTGCACAGAAGGCTTATGTCCTTAATGCACCGCTCGGTGTGCTGAACCTCGAGCGTCGTTTGTGGATGTTGCGAACATCTGACATGCACGTTTTGATGACTACGTGATAGTTCAGTACGTAATGTTAAACGGTTTAGAATTGAGGCACCAACGACATTTTGAAACGTCGCGGAACATATGAGATGTTCCAAGAGCTGAAATTGGGATTTTAGGCTCGTGCCCACGTCAAGAGGTGTGAGACCTTCGACAAGTTTCTTAAGCCTGCAAACTAAGGGAGAAAAGCTCAATCGTTGAGCATGTGCTCGGATTGTCTGAGTACTACAATCGCTTGAATCGAGTGGGAGTTGTCTTCCAGATGAGATAGTGATGGTTCTGCAAAGTCACTGCCACCAAGCTACTGGAGCTTCGTGATGAACTATAACATATCAGGGATAGATATGATGATCCTTGAGCTATTCACGATGTTTGACACCGCGAAAGTAGATATCAAGTAGGAGCATCAATTGTTGATGGTTAGTAAAACCACTAGTTTCAAGAAGGGCAAGGGAAAGAAGGGATACTTCATGAAACGGCAAATCAGTTGCTGCTCTAGTGAAGAAACCCAAGGTTGAACCCAAACCCGAGACTAAGTGCTTCTGTAATGAGGGGAACGGTCACTGAAGCAGAACTACCCTAGATACTTGGTAGATGAGAAGGCAGGCAAGGTCGACAGAAGTATATTGGATATACATTATATTAATGTGTACTTTACTAGTACTCCTAGTAGCACCAGGGTATTAGATACCGGTTCGGTTGCTAAGTGTTGGTAACTCGAAATAAAAGGCTACGGAATAAACGGAGACTAGCTAAAGGTGAGATGACGATATGTGTTGGAAGTGTTTCCAAGGTTGATGTGATCAAGCATCGCATGCTCCCTCTACCATCGAGATTGGTGTTAAACCTAAATAATTGTTATTTGGTGTTTGCGTTGAGCATAGACATGATTGGATTATGTTTATCGCAATACGGTTATTCATTTAAAGAGAATAATGGTTACTCTGTCTATTTGAATAATACCTTCAATGGTCTTGCACTTAAAATGAATGGTTTGTTGAATCTCGATCGTAGTGATACACATGTTCATGCCAAAAGATATAAGATAGTACCACATACTTGTGGCACTGCCACTTGAGTCATATTGGTATAAAACGCATGAAGAAGCTCCATGTTGATGGATATTTGGACTCACTCGTTTTTGAAAAGATTGAGACATGCGAACCATGTCTATTAGTATATATGCATGAAGAAAGTCCATACAGATGGATCGTTTGGACTCACTTGATTTTGAATCACTTGAGACATGCAAATCATACCACATGGGCAAGATGACTGAAAGGCCTCGTTTTCAGTAAGATGGAACAAGAAAGCAACTTGTTGGAAGTAATACATTTTGATGTGCGCAGTCCAATGAGTGCTGAGGCATGCAGTGGATATCGTTATGTTCTTACTTCACAGATGATTTGAGTAGATGCTGAGTATATTTACTTGATGAAACACAAGTCTGAATTATTGAAAGGTTCAAGTAATTTCAGAGTGAAGTTGAAGATCGTCGTGACAAGAGGATAAAAATGTCTATGATATGATCATAGAGATGAATATCTGAGTTACGAGTTTGGCACACAATTAAGAAATTGTGGAAATTGTTTCACGACTAATACCGCCTGGAACACTATAGTGTGATGGTGTGTCCGAACATCATAACTGCACCCTATTGGATATAGTGCATACCATGATGTCTCTTATAGAATTACACTATCGTTTATGGGTTAGGCATTAGAGACAACCGCATTCACTTTAAATAGGGCACCACGCAATTCCGTTGAGACGACACCATATGAACTATGGTTTAGAGAAACCTAAGCTGTCGTTTCTTAAAAGTTTGGGGCTGCGACGCTTATGTGAAAAAGTTTCAGGCTGATAAGCTCGAACCCAAAGCGGATAAATGCATCTTCATAGAATACCCAAAACAGTTGGGTATACCTCCTATTTCAGATCTGGAAGCAAAAGTGATTGTTTCTAGAAACGGGTCCTTTCTCGAGGAAAAGTTTCTCTCGAAAGAATTGAGTGGGAGGATGGTGGAGACTTGATGAGGTTATTGAACCATGACTTCAACTAGTGTGTAGCAGGGCACAGGAAGTTGTTCCTGTGGCACCTACACCAATTGAAGTGGAAGCTTATGATAGTGATCATGAAACTTCGGATCAAGTCACTACCAAACCTCGTAGGACGACAAGGATGCGTACTACTTCAGAGTGGTACGTAATCCTGTCTTGGAAGTCATGTTGCTAGACAACAATGAACCTACGAGCTATGGAGAAGCGATGGTGGGCCCGGATTCCGACGAATGGCTTGAGGCCATAAAACCGAGAGGATCCATGTATGAAAACAAAGTATAGACTTTGGAAGAACTACTTGATGGTCGTAAGGCTGTTGGGTGCAGATGGATTTTAAAAGGGAAGACAGACAATGATGGTAAGTATCACCATTAAGAAAGCTCGACTTGTCGTTAAGATGTTTTCCGACAAGTTCAAGGAGTTGACTACGATGAGATTTTCTCACTCGTAGCGATGCTAAGAGTCTGTTGGAACTATATTAGCAGTTACTGCATTATTTATGAAATCTTGCAGATAGGATGTCAAAACATTGTTTCCTCGACGATTTTCTTGAGGAAAGGTTGTATGTGATACAACCAGATGGTTTTGTCAATCCTGAAAGATGCTAACAAGTATGCAAAGCTCCAGCAATCCTTCTAAGGACTGGAGTAAGCATCTCGGAGTTGGAATGTACGCTTTGATGAGATGATCAAAGATTTTGGGTTTATACAAAGTTTATGAGAAACTTATATTTCCAAAGAAGTGAGTGGGAGCACTATAGAATTTTTGATGAGTATATGTTGTTAACATATTGTTGATCAGAAATGATGTAGAATTTCTGGAAAGCATACAGGGTTATTTGAAAAGTGTTTTTCAATGGAAAACCTGGATTAAGCTACTTGAACATTGAGCATCAAGATCTATAAGGATAGATCAAAAACGCTCAATAGTACTTTCAAATGAATACATACCGTGACAAGATTTTGAAGGAGTTCAAAATAGATCAGCAAAGAAGGAGTTCTTGGCTGTGTTACAAGGTGTGAGTATTGAGTAAGACTCAAGACCTGACCACGGCAGAAGAGAGAGAAAGGACGAAGGTCGTCCCCTATGCTTTAGACGTAGGCTCTACAATATGCTATGCTGTGTACCGCACCTGAAGTGTGCCTTGCCATGAGTTAGTCAAGGGGTACAATAGTGATCCAGGAATGGATCACATGACAGCGGTCGAACTTATCCTTAGTAACTAGTGGACTAAGGAATTTTCTCGATTATGGAGGTGGTAAAAGAGTTCGTCGTAAAGGGTTACGACGATGCAAACTTTGACACTAATCCGGATGACTCTGAGTAGTAAACCGGATTCGTATAGTAGAGCAGTTATTTGGAACAGCTCCAAGTAGCGCGTGGTAGCTGCATCTACAAGATGACATAGAGATTTGTAAAGCACACACGGATCTAAATGTTGCAGACTCGTTGACTAAAACCTCTCTCGTAAGCATAACATGATCAAACCCTAGAACTCATTGAGTGTTAATCACATGGTGATGTGAACTAGATTATTGACTCTAGTAAACTCTTGGGTATTAGTCACATGGCGATGTGAACTTTGAGTGTTAATCACATGGTGATGTGAACTAGATTATTGACTCTAGTGCAAGTGGGAGACTGTTGGAAATATGCCCTAGAGGCAATAATAAAATGGTTATTATTGTATTTCCTTGTTCATGATGATTGTTTATTGTTCATGCTATAATTGTATTAACTGGAAACCGTAATACATGTGTGAATACATAGACCACAACATGTCCCTAGTAAGCCTCTAGTTGACTAGCTCGTTGATCAATAGATGGTTATGGTTTCCTGACCATGGACATTGGATGTCATTGATAACGGGATCACATCATTAGGAGAATGATGTGATGGACAAGACCCAATCCTAAGCATAGCACAAGATCGTGTAGTTCGTTTGCTAGAGCTTTTCTAATGTCAAGTATCATTTCCTTAGACCATGAGATTGTGCAACTCCCAGATACCGTAGGAATGCTTTGGGTGTATCAAACGTCACAACGTAACTGGGTGGCTATAAAGGTGCACTACAGGTATCTCCGAAAGTGTCTGTTGGGTTGGCACGAATCGAGACTGGGATTTGTCACTCCGTATGACGGAGAGGTATCTCTGGGCCCACTCGGTAATGCATCATCATAATGAGCTCAATGTGACTAATGAGTTAGCCACGGGATCATGCGTTACAGAACGAGTAAAGTGACTTGCCGGTAACGAGATTGAACGAGGTATTGGGATACCGACGATCGAATCTCGGGCAAGTAACATACCGATAGACAAAGGGAATTGTATACGGGATTGATTGAATCCCCGACATCGTGGTTCATCCGATGAGATCATCGTGGAACATGTGGGAGCCAATATGGGTATCCAGATCCCGCTATTGGTTATTGGCCGGAGAGGTGTCTCGGTCATGTCTGCATGGTTCCCGAACCCGTAGGGTCTACACACTTAAGGTTCGGTGACGCTAGAGTTGTTATGGGAAATAGTATGTGGTTACCGAAGGTTGTTCGGAGTTCCAGATGAGATCCCGGACATCACGAGGAGTTCCGGAATGGTCCGGCGGTGAAGATCGATATATTGGACGAAGGGTATTGGAGTCCGGAAGTGTTCCGGGGGTACCAGGCTATGGCCAGCATGACCGAAAGGTGTTTCGGGAGCCCCGGCAAGTGTTGGAGGGCCTCATGGGCCAAAGGGGAAGGGGCAAACCAGCCCACTAAGGGGTGGTGCGCCCCCCACACCCTTTCCCACGTTACTTGGGGAGGTGGGGCGCCTCCACCTGGCTTGGGAGGCAAGCCTCCACCTGCTTGGCTTGGGGGGCAAGTCTCCCTAGGATTTTCCCTAGGAAGATCCAATCTGCTTGGCCGCCGCCCCCTAGGGGAAACCCTAGGGCGCCTCCCCTCTCCCCTTGCCCCTATATATAGTGGAGGGGTGGGAGGGCAGTTACACCTCTTCCCTGGCGCGGCCCTCCCTCCTCATACACCTCCTCCTTCTCCTCCGTAGTGCTTAGCGAAGCTCTGCCGGAGAACCACGAGCTCCATTGCCACCATGCCGTCGTGCTGCTGGAGTTCTCCCTCAACTTCTCCTCTCCCCTTGCTGGATCAAGAAGGAGGAGACGTCCCCGGGCTGTACGTGTGTTGAACGCGGAGGCGCCGTCCGTTCGGTGCTAGATCGGATCTTCCGCGATTTGAATCGCCGCGAGTACGACTCCATCAACCGCGTTCTTGTAACGCTTCCGCTTAGCGATCTTCAAGGGTATGAAGATGCACTCTCTCTCTCTCTCTCTCTCATTGCTAGCATCTCCTAGATTGGTCTTGGTGACACGTAGGAAAATTTTGAATTATTGCTACGTTCCCCAACAGAACTCACCAGTTCAATCTTACCAATACCAGTTGCAATGGATATGCTTTGTACGGTTAATGTATTAAGCATGTTGTAGTAAACATGCCTAACACATCTTAGCTATTTTCCCAACCTTTTTATAGAAAACTGGGCCTTTCTCTGCTCTGGCAGCACCTACCTTGCAATGTTTAACTTGGCCAATTGCATTTCTATCAGTACTAGTTTCAATGGCTATACTAGGTTGGCTGTAGTTAAATGTGCCTTGTTATTTTTAGTACTGCACACTGTGTGATGTTCAAGTATGAACTGTCCAGCTCAATTTCACCAATAGCAGCTACAAACTTACAAAACATGACTTAGGATGTTGTTAAGCCTATTGCAATTAACAGTTGTATCCAGTTTTCAATCTCTCCCTTTGCTACCGTGCTACTCTCCGCAATGAAGATATACTAGCGATGTTGCCCATTTTCTATGCTTAGTGGATGCTAACCCTATTGTAGTTAACACGCCTTTCCATGTACTTACGCAGGGCCATAATGGGTGATGTTGTTCTTTGCCGTCGAGGTTACCTGCATCCCATGTCTTATAGTATTTTACATCATTTGTGCAATTACAATTTCCCTTGTAACATTTACTTGCTTCTTGTAGGTGTCAGTGTCAAAACCGGCGGATCTCAGGTAGGGGGCCCCGAACTGTGCATCTAGGATTGATGGTAACAGGAGACGGGGGACACAATGTTTACCCAGGTTCGGGCCCTCTCTGTGGAGGTAATACCCTACTTCCTGCTTGATTGATCTTGATGAATACGAGTATTACAAGAGTTGATCTACGACGAGATCGTAATGGCTAAACCCTAAAAGTCTAGCCTGTATGACTATGGTAATGTGTGTCTACCTTCCGTACCAACCCCTCCGGTTTATATAGAAACCGGGGGGATCTAGGGTTTACATGGAGTCGGTTACATAAGAAGGAATCTACATAGCCGGTTGCCAAGCTTGCCTTCCATGCCAAGTAGAGTCCAATCCGGACACGGGTACAGTCTTCGGTCTTCATGTCTTCACAGCCCATCAGTCCGGCCCAGTGGATAATAGGCCGGACGCTCGAGGACCCCTTAGTCCAGGACTCCCTCAATAGCCCCTGAACCTGGCTTTCAATGACGAGGAGTCCGACGCGCAGATTGTCTTCGGCATTGCAAGGCGGGTTCCCCTTTTTCCGAACTCCAAGATAGTCTTCAGATGTATTGATTGTATCCGGACTTGTATACACAACTGCAGAGGATATAATATTTTACGAGTTCAATCCCCTGACAACTTTTTGGCAATATGACATTACGCCTGCTTCGGCCATTGTTTGTGAATCGCTTTAGCTGGCCCATCGCCCCACGTCCCAAGACGCGATTTTATTGGCATGTCTTATCCAAACAGAGATCGTGGCTCCCTTTTTTAAGGGATTCCTGTCAACCCGGACGTGGGTGACTCAGCCGTCGCTTGGGTACAACTCCTTGGAAATAGGCAAGTTTTCGAGGCCTGAAAGGAGACGCTTGATATTCGCGGCCTTTATATACAGGGGTACAGACCCGTCTTTTTCTTCCACGCTTGCTTCTTCCTCAGACCCCGCTATCCCGAGTTTCACCACCCGAGTTTCGGTCGCCACACGCCCCAATTATGTCCGGATCCAGCCTTCAAGGCCGGTGGGTAGCTTCTTCTGTCACGGAGGAAGATATTGCAAAGCTTCGGGCGGCGAGGTATTTGACCGCGGAAATCCATCATCGGCTTCCTGTCGAGAGGAAGGTTATTCCCAACCCCAGATCCGGCGAGAGGGTCATGTTTGTGTCCCACTTCCTTCGCGGGTTAGGGTTTGCACTTAACCCCTTTGTCCGGGGGCTCATGTTCTATTACGGGCTAGATTTTCACGATCTGGCCCCGGACTCTATTCTTCTTATCTCGGCGTTTATCGTCACATGTGAAGTCTTTCTCCGGACTCCCCCGCACTTCGGCTTGTGGCTCAAGACCTTCGATGTGAAGCCGCAAGTGATAGAGGGGGAGCAGGCCGAGTGCGGTGGTGCTTCAATGGGCAAGCTTGCCAGTGCCGTTTGGCTGAAAGGGTCCTTTGCCAAATCTTCTGATCTGTGGCAGCAGGGGTGGTTCTATATTACCGAGCCCCGTGGCTCCAAGTGGGCAACGGCGCCCGTATTCCAATCCAGCGCTCCAATTCAGCTTGCATCGTGGGTTAACAAGGGGCTGGATTGGGGATCAACGAATGATGTGCGAACTCTGCAGAGTCGTATCCGAAGCCTTATTGAGAAGGACATCGACCTAGCCAACGCTGTTCAAGTAATGCTAGTTTGTCGGGCCCTGCCGTGCCAGCGATGGCCTCTCCATCTGTGGGAGTTCAATCCAGAAGGGCCGCGAACTCTTCAGCACTTCTTCGGCACTACGCACGAAGGAATGTGGAGATTATTCTTCGGGAAACGAGGCAATGGCCGGATACCACCGAAGATGTCGGCCTAGACCGTAACCATCCGGACACCCCGGTAAAATCCCCTTTTACCGAATACCTTATAGTCAGATACCCCAGTGGCTAGATACCAACAGTATCATCCTTTTTTCAGGGTTGGATAAAGAAGGTGGGGCGGATTAGGTGTCCGGCTCCCCTTCCCGAAGACTCAGCTACTCCCGTGTTAACAAGGATGCTGGCCTCGGCGCCATACCAGGCACCAGCAGGGGAGGGTGAGAAGACCCAAGAGGACCTTGGTTCCGGAGGTAAGTCGGACACTGGGTCCAGAGAAATCGACCTTTCCTCGCCCGAAGACGGAGGCAGAAAAAGACCCAGTATCCCTTCTCCAAGCAGGAGAAAAAGGGCCGCCTCCGAAGATTGGGAGGGGCGGTCTTCCAAAAAGGGCAAGATGCCGCCGTCGAGCGGCTTGGGTTTGGAGAGCGACACCGTTGAACAGCTCCAACAAGGGGACAAGCCCTTGGCCAAACCGTAAGAGAATCTGGAGTACTTTGATAGGGTCCCGCTCCGCTGTCGTTACCGAAGATATACGCAACGCATTTATGCATTTTTACAGGTCGACACCGAATTTTTCTGGGCGATCCTCTTCTTCGGGGAGTCTCCTCCCAGAGATGATGGAGAGCGAGATGCCTCCTCGAACCTCCTCGCCCACTAAGGCGGATGACTCTGAAGTGTCCTTGCGGAGGGTCCCTTTAGATCAGGGGACAAAAGAGGCAGTATCCGAAGGGGGGCCTCCGACCATCCGTGATTCCGGGGCCGATGATAACAAAGGCCCCGGACTGTCTGGTTCACAACCGACAGTAATTTTGGAGGCTGGTGAACAGATTCCTTTAAAGGATGATTGTGCTTTTGGAGCATCTTCCGGAGACCCGGGGACTCCAGACATGTTGAGGGACATGTTGCGGAAAGCATCCGTCTCGGGGGAACAGCGTACCTTGATGGGTACAGTGATTGAAAAGATTTCGTCCGCGAAGAATGGATTAAATGAAGCCTTCATGAGCCTACTTAAAGGCTTCGAGGTTTGTGACATAATGTTTTTCAGCTATGTTTCATTTGCAAAGATGCACCTGTGTATAGGTAGTAGCCCCTGAGACTCAGGTTGTCTTCCACTAGGAAGCAACCAGAGGATCGAAAATGATCGTTCTGAGGACTAACCTGATGAGCTTGAACACATGATGCTTCCCCCTTGGCCACTTCCCGGACTATGGAAATTGCCGAGCTACAGCAGAAGCTTGACATGGCAGGGGATGATCTTGCATTAATCAATACACGTCTTGACGAGTCGCAAGATATGTATTCGGGGCAATCCTCATACATTGTTTGTGGTATAAGCATGATGCTGAGATTTACATGCTGGAATATGCATGGCTGTAGATGGTGCTGCTGCCGTTGAAGTTCTTCGAGCGAAGCTGGCCCGGGCCAAGGAGTAGGCCCGTCGTAGCAATGCTGCTGCCGAAAAGGCATCGGCTGAATTAAAGGCCGAACAAGCTACATGGTGCCAAGGTGAAGAGAAGATATCCACGATGACACTCGAGCTGGAGAATGCTACTGGCCGCTGCGAATTTCTGGAGAAGGAGAATAAAGCCTTAGCGGCTGAACTGGACAAGGCCCGACAGGAGGCGAGGGAAGCGCAATCAGAATCCAGAGCAATCCGTGAGGAGGTTCGGCAGGCGAAGGAGATTGTGGCTGGAAAGCCTTTTCTGCTGCAAACTAAGTTTGGTGACCCGGACTATGCTCAGCTTAACCAAGTGTGGAGTTCTCCGGACGAGTATTTGGACTTGCCGAAGAGTTCTTCCCATGCGGCGCGGTATTACCAAGCGCGAGATGGATATGCAATGGAGATGCTTTTTTGGTCGCAGTTTGGCACGTCAAAGCGCCCTCTGCTGCTCAATGAATAGATGTCCCAATGGGCCGAACTTCATAGGATATCCGGTGCTGCCATGAAGGATGTTGTAATCCGGTTGTGGCCAATCGAGCCTGCTCCGAATAGCTATTTCGGTTTGGTGCAGAGGCTTGTTGACGCGGTGCCGCGTATCGACGTTGTGAAGCGGTCAACGTGCATTGAGGGTGCACGGATGGCCTTCGCCCGAGTCAAGACGTTCTGGGGAAGATGAAGGCCATTGATGTTGCGACGAAGAGTCCACCCAAAGGCAAGGACCGTCCAGAACCGGAGCATTATTTTGAAGATGTCCTAGAGGCCGCCCGCTTGATAGAGGGTCAGTGCTCGAAAGACATAATGTTTGAGTGAGATGTATGGGAATTGTAAAAGACAATTTTATAGTTAATCTATTTTTATGTTTTGCTTGAAAGCTTGAATTCCTCCTGTGCGGCCGTTTTAATATAATCTGAAAGTTTTCCAGTGATCGGCTTCAGCCCCCTCGTAGGAAGTACGGGGGTGTTCGGAAAAGCATTTAATCACTCTTTATCCAACGTCTTGGTCCATGAAGGAGGTGATAATGCGGCGAACCAGACAATCGGACTATAGGGTGTTAACACTTTCACTTAGCCATAGGAGTTTTATGGTGGGACTACGACATAGCCCCTGGTATGTATGCGGCGTATGGTGCCTTACATATTTGATCTGGAAAAGATCCTTCGTGTGACACGGAGAATCACTAAAGATTCCAAGAAGTCGTCAAGTGGTTGACCAGCTCACGCCGCATCATGACAGTCAGTTTTTGGCTTTCTCTACTGAGGTGCTCGTCCGGTTTAGACCAGGGCACAATCGCAATAGTTCTCCCTTTACTACCCTAGAGGATTAAGCGGAACGTAGGGTAGCAAGCACAGGAGCCGAGCAACCCAACTATTGACCCAAGACAATGATTCGGAGCTGATGCATATAAGGCCAAACTTGCGACGCCGAAGTGTGCTATAGAGTTGTTTGGACTTTTACTGGCAACTCATTTGTTCCCACACCCAGCCCCTGGCAGGTTATGCCAAGGTATTTCTGTGAAATAACCGTAGGAGCCATAATTTGTTGGGGAATAATCCGGATGATTAGTTCGGGTATTGTTTACTTGGAACTGAGCGAGATGCCAATGATTACCTATGATATATATATATATATATATATATATATATATATATATATATATATAAGCCATCCCCCCGGCTATTTGACATGCTCGGGGTTGGAGGCGTAGGAACAGGCATAGTACATGCTCGAGACATAGAGAGTGCGGTCTACAAAAAGTTATTTTGGACCTCCTGTCGCACGTCTGCGCCGCCAGTCCTCGGTGGGGGGAATCCTTGACGGAAAATAGCCCCTTAGGTGAGTGTACGGATCCGGACTCCGATAGAGCCAGTTTTCCGAGTGTCTATCCTGTTCGTCACCTATTTTCAAAGGATAGAGAAGGAGGAAATAAATAATAATAATAAAAGTTACTGGAGTGCATGCAGGCTTGTCCGTATTGTGCTTCCGCCAATGCCCATGGTATCTTGAGTGCGTAATGATGTATGCGCGGTACAAACTTTGTAGGTGTATGGAGTGGGCGGCGGAAGCCGGGTTGCTATTTCCATTCTGGGAGTAGTTTATCCTCGGGCGGGGATTGCTTTTGACCCCCAGTGCTTCGTTGGTGAACCTTTCCGTCATCCCCGTCGCCTGGCGGCCTCCTCCCCCAGTGTTCGGCGTTGAGCTTGCCGGCCTGTTTGAGGACCCAGCAATTTCTGTTGGTATGATTAGCTGGTTTATCGGGGTGGCCATGAATCTGGCAGGGTCGGTCCAGTATCCTGTCCAGGTTGGATGGTTCGTCTCGATTTGCCTTGAATGGCTTCTTCCGCTGACCGGGCTTGGGGTTGCTGAATCCGGCGTTGACCGCTGTGTCGCATGATCTTTCATTGTCATTGCGACTGTTGTTTTTACTTCGTCGTGGCTTTCCATTGCCGTCTCGGATTTTGGAGGTGCCTGGGTTGCTGGCGCTTTTGCTTCTACGAGCGAGCCACCTCTCTTCTCCCGCGCAAAAGCGGGTCATCAGAGCAGTGAGGGCTGTCATGGATTTAGGTCCTTCTTGGCCGAGGTGGCGTGCCAGCCATTCGTCCCGGACACTGTGTCTGAAAGCCGCAAGGGCTTCCGCGTCCGGACAGTCGACGATTTGGTTCTTTTTGACTAAGAACCGAGTCCAGAGCTTCCTGGCTGACTCTCCGGGCTGCTGGACAATGTGACTTAGGTCATCGACATCCGGCGGCCGGACATATGTTCCTCGGAAGTTATCGAGGAAAGCCTCTTCCAAGTCCTCCCAGCTGCCTATAGAATTTTCAGGCAGGCTGTTTAACCAGTGCCGAGCTGGCCCTTTTAGCTTTAGTGGGAGGTATTTAATGGCGTGGAGGTCGTCCCCACGGGCCATGTGGATGTGGAGGATAAAATCTTCTATCCATACCGCGGGATCGGTTGTTCCGTCGTATGATTCAATATTGACGGGTTTGAATCCTTTGGGGAATTCATGAACCATTACTTCATCAGTGAAGCAAAGTGGGTGTGCGGCGCCTCTATGTTGGGCCACACTACGACGTAACTCCAAAGGAGTCCCTTTGCGGTTTTCAGCTTGGGCGTGGCTAGGTTTGACATGACCGAATAGGTAGCCATCGCCGCGTGTCGAAGCATGCTTTTGCGATCCGTAGATCAGTCTTGCGTGTCTTGCTCTATTGTCCAAGTCCCACTGCAGGTCGTCTGGGTAACCGTGACCTGCGTTGTTCTTGCCTTTACGACGAGGTGGGGCGGTCTGGTGTTCGGCTTGAGTTGCCTTTTTATCCGGACAGAGTTGTCGGCGACCTACCACATTGTGTGACGATGGTATGGGCTCCAACGCCCCATCATCGGACTGGTATAGCAATCTGTGCTTTGGGTGACTTTTGGCTAGGCCACTAAGGCCGTATTCTTCGGCGACCAGGACTTCGGTCCATCTGTCGTTGAGTAGGTCTTGGTCAGCTTGAAGCTACTGCTGCTTCTTTTTCAGGCTCCTTGCCGTAGCTATTAGTCTGCGCTTGAAGCGCTCCTGGCCGAGGGGATCTTCGGGTACGATGAAGTCTTCATCGCCGAGGCTTTCCTCATCTTCGGAGAGCGGAAGGTAGTTGTCGTCCTCCGAACTGTCGCTGGGCAGGGCCTGTTCATCAGGGCTGACTTGCCTGTTTTCCTGTTCCTCCTGTTCGGATCTTGCTCCAACAGGGTCTTCATTGTTTTCGGTGCCGTTTTGGGGTGTTATTCTCTCCGGTCCCATCGTTGCTGTGGCGTGACTTGGAGCGGCGTTTGGGGCGCCGGAACTTAGACTGTGTCTCAGGAGTTTTATTCTCAACTTGATCTCCCTTGTCATTGCCGCGAGCTTTTTTAAGTGCATCGACCATGTACACCTCATATGAAGGGGTGGCCGTCCCACACCTGATGACTGGTGGGTCTTGGCCTTGCTCCTTGTCGGCATTGTCGTCTATACCGTCAATGTCTTCGGAGCCATAAGCAGGCATGTCGGTTAAGTCCTCGACAGTGGCTATGAAGTGGGTGGCGGGTGGGAAGCGAAATTCTCCATTATCAGCCTCTAGCTCGAACGGGACATAGTTCGGCCACGAGTTCCCCATCAGGGACAGGTTTTTCAATGAATTTAGCACATCGCCAAAGGGCGGGTGTTGGAAGATGTCTGCGGCGCTGAACTCGAAGATTGACAACCGATCCAACTCGGTGTCCGGGAGCGTGCGAGGTTCGGAACTTATAGCCGGAGATGAGTCCGGAATTCCGTTGACCCTGATATTGCCTGGTGTTAAGTCTGTGAGCGGTTCCAACGCCGCGGACTCTGTGGCTTCGGATGGTGCGAACTGCTCCGGATCTAAGGCCGTAGCAGTTGAAGGAACTGTCTCCAAAGTCTGGTCCGATGACAGATTTAAGTCATGTTCATCGGAGCGAGGGGGAGCGGTCGCCGCGGTTTCAAATCCATTGAAGATCAAGTCTCCACGGATATCCGCGACATAGTTCAAGTTTCCAAATCTGACCTGGTGGCCAGGGGTGTAGCTATCGATCTGCTCCAGATGGCCAAGCTAGTTGGCCCGCAGTGCAAAGCCTCTGAATACGAAAATCTGTCCGGGGAGGAAGGTTTCCCCTTGGACAGCGTTGCTATCGACGATTGAAGGGGCCATTCGAACCTTTCGTCGACGGCACAGTGGAACTCTAAATGAAAGCACCAATGTCGGTGTCAAAACCGGCGGATCTCGGGTAGGGGGTCCCGAACTGTGCGTCTAGGATCGATGGTAACAGGAGACGGGGGACACGATGTTTACCCAGGTTCGGGCCCTCTCTGTGGAGGTAATACCCTACTTCTTGCTTGATTGATATTGATGAATACGAGTATTACAAGAGATGATCTACCACGAGATCGTAATGGCTAAACCCTAAAAGTCTAGCCTGTATGACTATGGTAATGTGTGTCTACCTTCCCGACCAACCCCTCCGGTTTATATAGACACCGGAGGGGTCTAGGGTTTACATGGAGTCGGTTACATAAGAAGGAATCTACATAGCCAGTTGCCAAGCTTGCCTTCCACGCCAAGTAGAGTCCAATCCGGACATGGGTACAGTCTTCGGTCTTCATGTCTTCACAGCCCATCAGTCCGGCCCAGTGGATAATAGGCCGGACGCCGAGGACCCCTTAGTCCAGGACTCCCTCAGTAGGTACACATGTCAGCGGCACTGATCCACGCTTTGACCCAGAGAAAAACCTCGCCTGCGTTGCGGCCGACTTTGGGCGTGCTCTTGTCCATATGAAGTGCCCCAGCAACTACCCCTCAAGACTTACCATGTATGGACTGACCAGTTGAATCTTACCAGTACCAGTTGTAATGGCCATGTTTTGACGGTTCATGTATTATGTATGTTGTAGTAAACACACCTAGCTCATCTTATCTATTTTCACTACCTTTTTATAGACAACAGGGCCATTCTCTGCTCTAGAAGCACCTGCCTTGTGATGTTTAACTCTGTTAATTTCATTTCTATTAGTTCCAGTTTCAATGGCTATACTAGATTGTCTATTGAAGTAAATAATTCTATCCATTTTGTAATCCGTCCCTTTACTACCGTGCTACTCTTTCGCAATGAAGATATCACTACAGATCCTGCCGTTTTATTACCATTTGCTCTTTTTTATGGATGTTAACCCTGTTGTAGTTAGCATTGCCTTTCCATGTACTTACACAGGGCTACAATGGGCGATGCTATTGTTTGCCGTCGAGGTTAGCGGCATCCCATGTCTTATAGACCATCTGTTCCTAAATATAAGTATTTTTAGAGATTCCAATATAGACTACAAATGGAGCAAAATGAGTGAATCTAGATTCTAATCTAAACTATGTCTATATACATTCGTATGTAGTTCATATTAAATTCTCCAAACATACTTGTAGTTAGGAACGTAGGTAGTTGTATTTTACATCATTTCTGCAATCTCAGTTTAGCTTCTAACATTTAGTAGTTGCTGGTAGGTACATATATGAGCGGTACTGATCCACGCTTCTATCCCTTTGCGTATGGGGCAATGAGATATTCATGAACAAGCATCAAGTGAGGAAACTAACCAAGATTATTACGCGAAAGAACCGGGTGATGGGAATTAATCTCTTTATTTACACTTTGTCCAAGACAATAGTGAACTTTAGGATGGTAAGTGATGTGTTGCCTTTTCCCCTACACAACTCATTAGACCTGAGTATCTAAAAGTTTTCTCTTTTAAGTGGTTTCCGAAGCAATTTACAGATGATTACCTTGCAAACTACATGACCGGAGTGGAGGCAACTAAGGTTAAAGTATATAATTCATGCTACCATGATAATGCTCTAGAAGTCTTCCTGAAGACGGTGAAGGATGGGCAGGTGATCGTCACAAGGGGTTGGACAAAAGTTGTTCGTTCCTATGGCATGTAGGAGGGCACATTATGGGAATTCCGCTTCTTCAACACCATCGGCAGCCAAAATGATTTACACTTGTCTCTTCACCTTTACCGCATCTAAATATTGTGGTTCATCATAGTTAATTGCTGCCTAATCCTGTAATTACTGAACATATTGTACGGAGAACTTTATTTATGGATTGGTTGTTGAACCATTGTGCTAAGAATTTGAATTTCACATTTCATATTTCCAAATTTCGAATTCAAATAGTAAATTACAGGGAAAAATAAAATTAAACAGGAGCGAATAAAATAATGTACACATAGTTACAAAGAAAACAACGTATGCGATGAAAAATAGAGAATAGACGGTTCTTTGACATGAAACGTTTGCGATGCCCGACAGACGCACACACGGTTTCCTCTCATATGCGTGTGCGATTCATGGTAATATGGCAAATGTTTCAAACTTGTGTGCGTATGTGATAGGAATACCTATCGCACACAGTTATGAAAATGAACACGTTGGCGTTAGTAGAGGCACCGCACACATTTTACATTCTTGAATTGTGTGCGATAACGTACCTATTGCAAAAACATCGGTAGATTAAATGTTTGTGATGTCCACCTTTTTCACATGACTATAGCCGCGTAATAGCTTCGCATGACTCTTGGATCAGAAACGTAACGTCGAGACGTAACGTGTGGGATTTACGTGACTTCTCATACGTTTATTCTATGGCGGTCGTCAGTAGCCGCTGGCCTATCCCAGACGGTTTCTGCGTCGTGTGGGAAGGACCCCCCGTATCGCCCACACTCACTAGCCGACGTTTTTTAAAACTCCGTCACGGAAAGGGGTTAAAAACCGTTTGTATAGCATGTTATGATACCTGTGGTCATGGTCATATACGGGAGCCGAAAGATGCAAACTGTCCCGGCCAATGTAAATGCGGCAGCCGTGGGTTACCGTGTGTGAGGCTGCAAAGTAATGTGATGTGTTACTTGCTAGATCGGTGTGACCTAGGATCAGGGTCCCCACAACGTTGCTATCAGAGCCCGAGTGACTGTAGTATTACCAAGCCAAACTGGTGGATGTTAAGTCTAGAAATGCTTTAGTTATATAGGGGAGTTGATTGTGCAAGGGAACGTAAGGCTCTTTTTACTCCTTATGCTTGGTCCCTCTGATTCTGAGTCACCCTCTTCTGTTCTACGGGGTTAAGAAACTAGGCTTTCTTATCTATCTATTAGAATCACGAGTTACTATTTCGCCTTATAGGGATGGTTGATCAGAGTGGCATTCCAGATTTCGAGTACTTCCTGTGTAGTTTGGTTAGTTCTATCAGAGAACCTTGAGTGATCACGTTGAGTTCTTATACTACCCCATCTTTACAGGATGTCTCATATTCTGAGCATTTTACTATCGTTATGCTGCCCAAATTCCCCTAGGAAGTCAAGAGATTCTTATGCACTTGCACTCCATTCTACATCCTTATGTTGATGCTGATTCCATCCTTGTTCTTCCATAGTTCTGATCCTCGGGATGTCACACGGTATCAGAGATGCTGAGGTTCTGCCTGGTCCACCTTCGCTGGCATAGTTTCTTCTAGAGTTTGAGAGGAGCAAGCATGAGACTAACCGCTTGTTGGCACATACTGAACAGAACACATCCTTTAATCCCAATGAGTCAGTGACCATCCATGGCTTCATCAGTTTGAACCCACCCACCTTCCATCATTCCATTGAGCCACTAGATGCTGATGATTGGCTTCGTAGCATCACTCATAAGCTGCGGTCCGCGAACGTGGCCGATGGTGACAAGGCCATCTATGCTACATACCATCCAGAGGGTCCTTCTATTCTATGGTAGGAGAACTATGAGGCTATCCTTCTAGCTGGCCAGTTACCTACTTGGAGAGATTTCACTAAGGCTTTTCATGAGCACGACATCCCTCAGGGTCTCATCAATAACAAGAGGGAAGAGTTCTATAATCTTACACAGGCTAAGATGGCTGTTGATGCTTAAAGTAGAGTTTTAAAACCTCGCCCGCTATGCCACACAAGAGGTGTCCACGGACATCAAGAAGCAGGCTAGGTAGGGTCTCAACCCTAAGTTGCGCCGTGATCTTCACCTACACCATTGTGATACTTTCCAAGTTCTTGTGAACAAGGACATTAATGCAAGATAGCTCAGCTCACCTATGAGGAGTCTCGTAAGCACACCTGTGAATTGGGTTCTTCCTCCGGCTCTTGCTCTCAGAAGCACCGGATTTAGGTTTCGAACTCCGCTCTCCCACCCGGATATGCACTGAGGCCATCCTATGTGACGCCTCGCCCAGTTCAACCATATGCTCCACCCAGCCCTATTGGTGTACCGACTGCCAGTGCAGATCCACGTCCTACTTCAGGGACTTGCTTCACATGCGGAGAGCGAGGAGACTATTCACGTGACTGCTCTTAGGCCAGTTTTGCTCCACCCCATTCTGACAAGTTTGTTGGCCGTGGTAAGCTATCAAGCAGGATGATCCATGCCAAGCCAGCTCTCACTGAACATGGACATGTGCATCACGTCTTAGCTGAAGTACTTCATGATGATCCGGATGTCGTTCTTGGTACACTCCTTGCCAATTTTCATCCAGCATCAGTTCTATCCAATACTGGAGCATCTCACTCCTTCATCTCCGAAGGGTATGCTTGTCTGCACGACACGTCATTTTGTGATATGCCAACTCCACTCGAAATTCAGAGCCCAGGGTCTAGATGGCAAACTAGTAGGATAAACTATGGCAATGAAGTCCGTATCGACAGACTTGTATTCCTTGTATCACTGATAGCCCTCAATTCTTCGGACGTCAACATCATTTTGGGTACGGACCGGATGATAGCTCACCATGCCAAGATTGATTGTTTCACCGGGTCTGTTCAGATTGCACACCCTTCTGGCAAGATAGTCACTGTCTCAACTAGAGTTGTAGAGTGTCAACACTATTCACTTAATGCCAGCCCTCTCCTAGACCTTGAAGATATCCTGGTAGTCCGTGACTTTCCAAATGTCTTCCTAGAAGATCTGCTAGGCAGTCCACCCGATAGGGATGTAGAGTTTGTGATAGAACTTATCCCAAGAACTGCCCCAATTCTCCGAAGACCTTATAAGATGGCACCCTTCGAGGTAGCTAACCTCAAGAAACAACTTGATGAGTCATACAGAAGGGGTTCGTCCGTCCTAGTTCTTCTCCATGGGCTTGTCCCATCGTCTTTGTCAAGAAGAAGGATGGAACGAATAGGATGGTTTTAGATTATTGACCCAACAATCTGGTCACTATAAAGAACAAGTATCCGCTCCCTAGAATCAACGACCTATATGATGAGCTCACTGGATCCTAAGTCTTTTCTAAGATTGATGTGAGGTTACGCTGTCATCAAATCAAGATTCGAAATGGGGACATCTCAAAGACGACCTTTGTCACTTGTTATGGCCAGTAAAAATACACCGTCATGCCCTTTGGTCTAACCAATGCTCCAGCCACATTCTCTCGCTTGATGAATTCGATCTTCATGGAGTACTTAGACAAGTCCATCATGGTTTACCCCGATGATATACTTATTTTCTCGAAGAACGAAGTAGAACATGTTGAGTATCTCAGGTCTGTGTTAGAAAAACTGAGAGAGCGCCGCCTTTATGCCAAGTTCTCCAATGAATTTTGGTTGCCTGAAGTGACCTATGTAGGCCACGTGGTCTCGGGTAAAGGTATTTCTCTCAATCCCGAGAGAGTTCTGGCCGGTCTTGATTGGACTAGGTTGAATTCTTATGCAGGATCGCCATGTTTTTGCCTATGCATCTCGACAGTTGCAACCACATGAGGATAATTATCTTGGACATGATTAGAGCTTGCAGCCATGGTCTATGCACTTAAGACATGGCCACATTACCTTCTTGGTAACCATTGCAAGATTTACACCGATCACCAGAGTCTCAAGTATATCTTCACCCAACTGCATCTGAATCTCAGGCAGAGACGTTGGTCAGATCTGATTAAGGATTACGACTTAGGAATTACTTACACCCCGGGAAAGGCCAATGCAATGGACCATGCATTAAGTCGTAAGTCCTATTACAATAATCTCATGCTGCAACAATGTCAGCTCCTTCTCCATGAGGAATTCTGTAAGCTTAACCTTCACATTGTTCCTCACGGATCCATTTCAATTTTGGCGGCGAAACCAACCCTTGAGGATCAGATCATAGAAGCCTAGAAGCATGATACAGGAATTTCTGGGATCAAGAGGAATATTAAGAAGGGAGTTGCTGGTTATTTCTCCGTAGATTATCGGGGTGTTGTTTCCTTTGAGAACCATCTGGTGGTTCCTAAGAAGCAACATCTTCGAGAGTTAATCCTTAAGGAGACTCATGAATCTCCTCTCACAATTCATCCTGGTAGTACTAAGATGTATCAGGACGTACGCTAGAGGTTCTGGTGGACTAGGATGAAGAGAGAAATTGTTGAGTTCATTGCTAACTGTGACGTTTGTCATCGTGTTAAGGCAGAGCATTAAAGGCCTACCGGCACCCTTCAGCCTTTAGCTATATCAGAGCAGAAATGGGACAAAGTTGGTATGGATTTCATCACGGTTTTTCCCTGGACCAAGAAGGGGAATAACGTTATCTTTGTGGTCATTGATCGTCTTTCCAAAGTGGCTCGCTTCCTTCCTGTCCGAGAGGGTATCACCTATAGTCCATTGGCGGACATATATATTTCTCGAATAGTGCTTCATGCTGTTCCACTAGAGATCAATGCAGACCATGGAAGTCTATTCACTTCTTGATTTTGGGAGAGTTTCCATACTGTCGTAGGAACCCATCTTTCCTTTAGAACCGCTTTCCACCCTCAGTCGAGTGGTCAAGTGGAAAGGGTCAACCAAATTCTCGAAGACATGCTTAGAGCTTGTGTTATCTCATTCGGTATGGATTGGGAGAAGTGTCTTCATATCACTGAGTTTGCTCATAACAACAGCTACCAATCCAGCCTCAAGAAAGCACCCCTCGAGATTCTGTATGGACGAAGATGTCGAACACCTTTGAATTGGTCAGAGACCGGTGAAAGATAGTTCTTTTGACCAGATATGATCCAGGAGGCAGACGAGCAAGTTTGCATTATTCATGAGAATCCGAAGACAGCCCAGTTTCGTCAGCAGAGCTAGTATGACCATTGTCATAAGGAAGTAAATTATGAGGTTGACGACAAGGCCTACCTTCGTGTTACTCCTTTGAATGGTACCCATCATTTCGGTATCAAGGGAAAGTTGGCTCCTCATTACATTGGTCCTTTTTACATTCTTGCTGAATGAGGAGAGGTTGCCTACCAGTTGGAACTACCCCCACATCTTTCTCGAGTCCACGATGTTTTACAGGTTTCTCAACTCAAGCACTGCTTCTCAGATCCCATCCACGGGATAGACCACGAAACACTTGATCTCCAATATAACCTTACATATGGAGAACAATGTTGAGGATATCGCTTATTGTTATCGTCTCGGTCAGCTAGGGATTAGAGATTAATCGGAAATCGGCCGATTAATCGTTTTTATCGGTCGACTATTAATCAGATATTTTTTGCAAATGTGAGGTTCCCAACACTAAATAACGCTATATTCCACACCAAAACTATATTGGACAGAAGTGTTACTTTGATTCCTAGCCTTTGAATCCTCGTATAATAAGAAACAAAATAGAACAACAGTACATATTGCGTAACAAGGCCACAAAACATAAATAAACATAGTTTTTGCAAACATAGTGCTATGAATAGGTCTGATTTATCAGTAGATTCCCGATAAATCTCTTGTCAGAGCGATAAATCAGTCCAAAAGATAAACTATGAAGATAAGGCATAGTCTCATCGGCTAACCCTTGATTAGCGATAAATCAGAAGATTAATTGCTGAATCAGAAGATTTTTTGAACAATGATGGAGAGTACCCTAATCGTATTCCTGATCAAGCCGAGTGTATCACTCAATTTCAGGACATCAGGTTTCTCAAGGTTCAGTGGTCACATCATTCTGAGAGACAAGCTAATTGGGAGCGAGAAGATCGTCTTCGACTTGAGTACCCCATTCTCTTTAAGCCGACTCCTGAATCTTGGGACGAGATTCTATTGAGTGGGGGCGAGTTGTTACATCCCTAGTTCCGGTACGCTCTAGGCTAGCTAGTCATGTTTGCATCATATTTAAATTTCAAATGAATTTGGGATGGGGGATGATCAAACCCTAGCGTCAAATGGAATTCAAATAGGTTCAACTAAAATATATTTCAACGAACACAAAATGGTCTTAAAAATGTTCATGATTTTTGGAAAATGCTGGAAACAACAACCAGAGGTGACGCACATTTTTTCCTAGCCATCTTGAAGTTTGATTTAACACATATTGTATTTGATTTGGGGCTTCTAAAATGCTATAAATATTTTGACAGCTCCAAATATTCTGGAAATTATTGAGGGCCATTGGAATAATTTAGAGAGTGTCCACTAATATTTTCTGAATTTTATAAATTGATTTCGTTGCAAAACAAAATCAAAACAAACTACAGAAAACAAAAACAAAAAAGGGAAAGGAAACTTACCTGGGCCAACTAACCTGGCGGCCTAGCACTATGTGGTCCATCTCGCCCAAGTGCCAGTCGTTCGTGACTTCGCGCCAATCGTTTGCAGAGCGTGTGCCCGACGCACAAGCACTCCCAACACGACACGCCGCACCTGCCTGCCTCTCCCGCCATGTCCTCGCTGCGGATGACATCGCGGAAGCCGTCTGCATCGTTCCAACCTCCCCATTCACCTCCCTGCCCTCTCCCTTAGCTTCCCATCGCCATGGCTGAAGCGCCTGCGAGCTCGCGACCGTCGTAGTCATCGCAAGAGCCACCCACGCACCTCCTTTTCGTGTCTAGGAGCTCCGCCTCCGTCCAGCGAAGAATCACCGGACGCCCTAGAATGTCGTCATCCCCGTCGTCTTCTATGTCAGGCAGCCGAGCTCGCCTCTGGTCGATTCATCACCATCAGCCCGACCCTAGCCACCCCGAGCAGTGCTTCCTGATTGTCGTGAGATCCTTTTGCTTTTCCCCTTGTTCACTCACTCCCGCACTGCTCTAGCACCGCCATGGCCAGAGCCATGATGTCTACTACGCATCTTTATTCTTGTAGACTTGTGTTGGGCGAAGAGTTTTGTAGGACAGTAGCAATTTCCCCTCAAGTGGATGACCTAAGGTTTATCAATCTATGGGAGGCGTAGGAAGAAGATGGTCTCTCTCAAACAACCCTGCAACCAAATAATAAAAGGTCTCTTGTGTCCCCAACACACCAAATACAATGGTAATTCATATAGGTGCACTAGTTCGGCGAAGAGATGGTGATACAAGTGTAGTAATGATAGTAGATATTGATTTTTGTAACAGGAACAATAAAAAACAACAAGGTAATAAGTAACAAAAGTGGGCACAAATGGTATTGCAATGCTTGAAAATGAGGCCTAGGGTCCATACTTTCGCTACTGCAATCTTTCAACAAAGCTAATCTAATTGGATCATATAACCATCCCTCAACGTGCGATGAAGAATCACTCCAAAGTTCCCATCTAGCGCAGAACAAGAAGAAATTGTCTACAGCTATTCTTTCTGATCGATCTATCCAAGAGTTCATACTAAAATAACACCAAGTTATTCTTTCCGATCGATTTATCAAGAGTTCATACGAAAATAACACCAAGTTATTCTTTCCAGTCGATCTATGAAGAATTCGTACTAAAATAACACCAAAACAAATTCAGATTTATAATACTCAATCCAACACAAGGAAACTCAAAGAGTGCCCCAAGATTTCTACAGGAGAAACAAAAGACGAGAACGCACATCAACCCCAATGCATAGATGACCCCAATGTCACCTCGGAAATCAGCGATTTGAGTGCCAAAACATATCTCAAGTGAATCAATATAATACCCCATTGTCACCACGGGTATTCATATGCAAGACATATATCAAGTGCCCTCAAATCCATAAAGTATTC
Source organism: Triticum aestivum (assembly GCF_018294505.1). NCBI lineage: Eukaryota > Viridiplantae > Streptophyta > Magnoliopsida > Poales > Poaceae > Triticum > Triticum aestivum. The sequence goes on from NC_057808.1 coordinate 190,718,582, forward strand.
ATCCGATAAGAACGAAATCTCAAAGGGAAAACTCAATTCATCACAACAAGATAGAGAGGGAGAAACGCCATATGATCCAACTATATTAACAAAGCCCGCGATACATCAAGATCGTGCCATCTCAAGAACACAAGAGAGAGAGAGATTAAACACACAGCTACTGGTACAAACCCTCAGCCCCGAGGGTGGACTACTCCCTCCTCATCATGGTGGCCGCCGGGATGATGAAGATGGCCACCGGTGATGATTTCCCCTCTGGTAGAGTGCCGAAAGGGGGTCTAGATTGCTTTTTCGTGGCTACAGGGGCCTGCGGCGGTGGAACTTCTGATCTAGGGTTATTTCTGATAGTTTCTCTATTTATAGGATTTTTGGCATCGGTTTCACGCAAGATTGGCCTCGAGGTGAGCACAACACACCACGCCATGGGTTGGGCTCCAGGCGCGCCCTGGTGGGTTGTGCCCTCCTCGTTGCTCTTTTGGCCCTCCCACGAAGCTTCGGGGGTCTCTTTTGTTCCAAAAAAAATCATCAAAAAGTTTCAGCTCATTTGGAGACAGCACCACGGTAGTTCTGCTGAAAACAACGTCAGTCGGCCGGGTTAGTTCCATGCAAATCATACCAAAATCATATAAAATTGCTGTAAATATGGCATGAATACTTCATAAATTATAGATACGTTGGAAACATATCAGAATCCCCAAGCTTAATTCCTAGTTGTCCTTGAGTAGGGAAATGATAAAAGAAATAATTTGTGAAGTGTGAATGCTAGCAAAGTGCATAAGTTTGATCAATGATAATTCAGTCACTTTTCCTTGCATCATAACAACAATTATTTCTCATAAAACTTCTCATGTTAAAGTAGCAACAAATTCACATGTTAAGGTTCAAACAATGAATTCTCTTGAAACTCAACAACCTATAATCTTAGTCACCAAACAATTGCAATTCAACTTATTCAACAGAGTCTAAGTAAGAGCTCCACATACTCAATCATCATATAATCTTCCATGATTGCTAGTACTCAAATCTTATTCTTAGAACAAATGGCATCCATCGAACACAGAGAAAGATAGGGGCTTAATATTTCACCTCCCAACTCATTTATCATAGAGATAATTGTCAACAATAATAAATCGTGATCAAATATATTTAACTGGTCATATGTGCCTAGATCTTTCCCCACCACATGATGCTTGCCAACTAGAGAATAGCTGAGGTTGAAATGAGAATTCATACTATCGACTCTTTGCATAAAAGTAAATACTGGAAGTAAAAGATAGGCCCTTCGCAGAGGGAAGCAGAGGTTGTCATGCGCTTCTTATTTGGATGCCCAAGCTCTTAATGCAAAGGAACATCACGTTATATTACCCTTATGATAGCAACCTTTATATGCAGTCCGTCGCTTTTATTACTTTGCCATCACAAGTTTGTACAACGCTCAATTTTCCCTTACAATAAAAGATCAAACATATTTAGGAGCAATTTTTATTGCTTTATGCACCGATGATTAACTTACTTGAAGGATCTTATTCAGTACATAGGTAGGTATGGTCGACACTCATGGCAAGAAACTGGGTTTAAGGGTTTTTGGATGCACAAGTAGTATCTCTACATAGTATGAATTTTTTGGCTAGCAAAAGATCCTAGGCAAACACCACATGTTGGAGGATCCATAATAATATAACTTCTATGCAAATATACCCAAACATAACTCATTACGTTGTCTTCCTTGTCCAACTTCAACTAATTTGGTCAAGTTTGAAAATAATTAATGGGTATTCACAATCATAAAAGATGTCCAAGATAATATATTTGCATGTGAAATTTCTCTTCCTTATAGTAATCACTCATGAATTGCTTGTATGACCAATATTGTGATTGTCAAGCTTCAAAACATTTCACTTTCTAAACCCAATGTGAAGCTACCACTAGGCATGATATAATTTCAAATTCATGATATTCAATTCATTCAACAATTTACTCATAGGATATAAGTGAAGCACAAGAGTAAATGACAAACTACTCAAAATGATATAAGTGAAGATCAAATGAGTAGTTAAGTAAATGGGCAGCTATTTGAGGACTCTCTTTTATTTAAAAAATTTCAGATCTAAGTATCTTATTAAAACATCAAGCAAAACAAAATAAAATGGCACTCCAAGAATAGCACACATCATGTGAAGAAGCAAAAACTTAGGCTCAACCGAGGCCAACCGATAATTGTTGATGAAGAAAGGTGGGATGCCTGTCGGGGCATCCCCAAGCTTAGATGCTTGAGACTTCTTGAAATATTATCTTGGGATGCCTTGGGCATCCTCAAGCTTGAGCTTTTGTGTCTCCTTAATTCCTTTTATATCCCGGTTTCCCTAATTCTTAAAAACTTCATCCACACAAAACTCAACAAGTACTCGTGAGATAAGTTAGTATAAATTAATGCAAAAACCTTATCATTCTCTGCTGTAGCAAATAACTAAAATTATTATTTAACATTGCATACTAAATGCCTCTGCATATTTACTACTCCTATCCTCAAATATAATAATTAAACAGGAAAACATATGCAACCAATGCAAACATAATAGCAATCTGGCAAAACAGGACAGTCTGTAAAGAATGCAAGAGCATTCATACTTCTCTAACTCGAAAAATTCTGAAAATTTAGCACACTGTAGAAAATTTATCAGAGCTTATTTTGCAAAAAAAAACAACATTTTATCACATTTTTTCATTTTTTAACAATTCACACACTAGTGTGCAACATTTTTGTTTTCAAACAGCCACATATAGACCTTCCAAATAAGCATGGCAAAGGCTATACTTGACATATTTATTGAAGTAAAAGATGCAAAACATTATCTAAATAGCAGCAAGCAAATACAAATAAAATAAAATTATGCTCCAAGCAAAATACATACCATGTGATGAATGAAAATATAGCTCCAAGTGAGGTTACTGATAATGTTGAAGACGAAAGAGGGGATGCCTTCTGGGGCATCCCCAAGATTTGTTGCTTGGATCTTCCTTGAATATTACCTTGGGGGTGCCTTGGGCATCCCCAATCTTAGGGTCTTGTCACTCCTTATTCTCCTCATATCGATATCTCACCCAAAACTTGAAAACTTCAATCACGCAAAACTTAACGGAACTTCATGAGATGGGTTAGTATGATAAAGACAAATCATTCACTTTGGTACTGTAGAAGACAATATTCACATTGTTCTCACACAATGCCTACTGTATCATTTCCACAATTTATATTCAGAAATATAAGCCATAGAAACTAGATAACAAGCAAACTATGCATTGAAAATAGAATCTGTCAAAACAGATCAGTTTGTAATGATCTGGACAACTACCATACTTCTGTAAATCCAAAAATTCTGAAAAATTAAGAAAACATAGAGCATTTGTATAGAAACCATTTATAAAAAAATTCAGAATTTTTGATGCTCTAGTGAATTTCAAAATTCTGTTACTGGAAACAAAAGTTTCTGTTTTTTTGCGCAGAATCAAGTCAACTATCATCCACACTACCCAAAGGCTTTACTTGGCACTTTACTGAAACAAAATCTATAAAACATGATTACTACAGTAGCCTAATCATGTGAACACACAAAAATAGTAGGGGTAAATGTTGGATTGTCTCCCAACAAGTGCTTTTCTTTATTGCCTTTTTAGCTAGGCATGATGATTCCAATGATGCTCACATAAAAGATAAGAATTGAAACATAACAAGAGCATCATGAAACACATGGCAGATCATCCTATGGTCATCCCCATGGACCTACCTACGTCTCCCATGACACCACTTGTGATGTGGAGTGGAACTCCATACGGCCGATCTTTCACGAAAGGAGCGGATCCCAACTAAGAACACGATCAACACGGGGAAGAACGGAGAGAAAACACAAGGGGAAACACTCAAGAACAAGTCCAATCACACATCCATTAGACAATCAAACACACAAGATCCACAAGGTACATGAACAACAAAGGGAAAGATACAAGGTAAGGTTCATCTCCATGAGGAGGTCTTGAAGGGGGGGCCGCCCAAGAGGGGGTCTTGATGATATATCCCGCAGGATCTTCTCCTAGATGGAGGTCTTGGCCTCCATAAGGAGTAGTAGTCTCTCTCTCTCAAGAGTAGAGTGGTACAAGGAGCAAAGCTCTCTATCATATGAGCTATCACTTTGGTGACCCTAGAAAGGAGGTGGAGGTGGTCTATTTATAGTCTAAGCCACGAAGGGGTAAGTGGGAGAGGGATACAAGGCCAAAGGCCCGCGGCTGTGCACACAAGCAGCGGACGTCCGGTCCTTACCGGTCCTCCGGTCGCTCGCGGAGGTCCGGACGTCCGGTAGGGCTCGGACTTCCGCTAATTACGTTCTGTTGAAGTGGCACCGGATTTCCGGGGACGTCGGGCGTCCGGGCGTTGAGACTTATCAGACATCCGGTGTTCTTCGGTCGTCCGGCCGCTGTAGCACTCGTTGCGTGGAGTTCTTCTGGCCGTCTGGGCTACGTCAGGTACCGGGTGTCCGATGGCGTCCGGACGTCCGGTGGCTGTAGCTTGTAGCAGCTCCGTTTCTTCCGTGTTCTCTTCCATGTTTCCCTTGCGGATGGTGTAGGTGTTCCTTGGCGCTTGCACTCCTCCTCGTCGTCCGTAGCGTTCCGACAATACCTATGCATGCACACGAGAGGGGTGTCAAGTAGTATACCATCCTCGAAGGGGTCAAATGAGCACGTGTAAAGGAGATGATTCACCTTTGTGTATGTGAAGTAGAGGTCGCATGTGTCACTTGCCAAACAGACTCTTGACATGGTGATGTCCGTAGGATGCTCCGCATCATCTCCCCTCCCTTGGGAAAGATCCGACCTCGGATCGAAAACCAAATCACCATGGGAAAGAGATGGCTTCGCCATGTAGAAGTGGACGTTCACCAAGTACTCATCATCTTCAAGCTCGCAATGGGCACTCTCCAATGTCGCACTGTCTCGTGATTCATTCAAAAGGAGCAAAGACAACAAACACTTGGAAAAACAAATGTGGCTAGCGTTAGTGCATAACCAAGCATTCAAGTGGTGATTCACCCAACAAGTGTCGTCATCATGCAAAGCATATGGTTTGACAAAGGATTGTGACATGGCATGTAAGCACATAATTTGAGCACAAGCAAAGATATCTTGGGTACAAGCATGTAAATGTGAGGTAGTGATGCAAATATGAGTGACAAGAGAACAGGCATCTACCTCAAGTTCATAGCGAGCATGGGCAAAGCGCTCAATGAAAGGTCGATGGTAGGCATAAGAAGCATTCACAACACCAAATAAAATGAAGTGTCTAAACACATGGGTCAAGTGCAAGACAATCCAAGCATAACGTGCATAGGGTGTAGTGAAGATAGTATGGCACTCAACACAATAGAAAGAGCAATTGTTCATCATGTGTGAGGCAATCAAGTCAATCATGTGACAAGCAATGGTACATGGCATATGTGAAGTGATGACATTGTTGCAACCAAACATATGAGAGGAGCAAGTAATCCAAGAATTGGAGGCAACACACAAGGCATATATATCATGATGCATGGGAATGTGAAAATGGCAAGTCAAAACAAGATCTCTAATAAGTGTGCAATCAAGTGGTCCAAGATGACCAATAAGTCTCATGGTGCAAGCAACACAAGTAGTGTGATCCGCAATATCCATGCTCAAGAAAGATGTCACCTTGAAGGCGTGCCCTTGTGTATTCTCACAATGCCGAAGCACAAGCAAGTGCGATGTAGAATCGTCGTGGTAGAAGGTGGGTCGCTCTCAAGAGCTCAAATGGTCAATTCACGAGAAGTGGAAGTCGACACAAAGTCCAAGTATCCTACACATGCACAAAAGAAAGAAAAGAATGTATGCGCATGGTAGATAAACACATCATCCATCATGATGGTTCTCTTCTCTTGCACATAACCATTAGAAGCACAAGTGCATGAATAATATGATGCAACAATGGTGATATTCATGGCACAAGGTATATGGTGCCAAGAGGTAAGACAAGCATGCTTCATAAGAAATATGTCGAAATCTCCAAAAATATGTGAGAATGCTATGGGGGAAAACTCATGAGAAAGACTATAATCATTGTTGCACTCAATACATGGCAAGTCATCTAGCATGAGAGAGGCAACATATGGAGAGATATGACAAGAAGCAATAACAATCATGTGCAAAGCATGGTAATGGTTGTCATCAACCGCGTGAAATGAGAAAGTATGAATCATCGGTGATGCAACAAGGCAAGCAATCATAGTAATCAAGTCGTGCAAGCTAGTAGTGCGAAGATGCAACATACTAGAGGAAATCATGGCAATCATGTCATGTGAGAAAATAATAGGCATAGACAATGCACATGACATATCGCAAGCACGAACACAAAGCAAGATCATAGTATCATCATAGGCATGGGGCACAAAGCAAACATGGTAATAGCAAGCAATATCTCCACCAAGCTTGCAAATACACATACAAGTACTAGAATAAATCATCATGTGTAATGCAAAGCATGGGTCACAAATGCATATCAAAGGCATAGGAATGAGCATGTCATGCAAAGTGAACATGGTAAGATGGGCATAGAATATGTAATGGACAATAATCCATAACCATGTGAGAGCCATGTAGAAGAAATGCGCGAAGGCTTTGCGCGAAGAGAGCGGTGGGAAAGACAATCCATGGGATCCCAAGTCATCATTGCTCTCTAGAGCTCATTTTGTCAACTCATGGGATTGTGAGGTTGACAAGTATTCATGGGTACCTACACAAAAGAGACACAAACGAAAGAAATTGTGTGTGTGGTAAATGTACACATCATCCATCATGATGTGTATGTGCACGTGTGAGTTAGCACAAGGGAAGCATCGCTCAAAGAAATTTGATGCATGGTATAAGAACATGTCATCCATCATGAAGGAATAGTTATTGTATATAACATGATGGGGACACAAATTGAGAATGCAAGTATATGGCACATCAATAGCATTTTCATTCATGGGGAGCATATTGTGCACATAAGTATGAGGATCATGCAATGGATAGGATGAATCAAAATCTCCTAAAATGCATGAGGAAACTATGGGGGTCTCCTCATGAGCAATATCAGAAACATCATAGGGAGAATATGGACAACATCCAAAACAATGCATATCCGAAGCTAGGTGGTCATGGCATGGCATATGAGATAAATGATGCAAAGGGAGCATATCAATATCATCACAAGAGAAACAAATGCCAATAACCATGGGCTTGTCATCTATGCCATATGTGCAAATTGGGTTTATGTTGATGGCATATGCATAGTCACTACAATGAGATTGCAAATATGACATATGATGGATCTCATGCATAGCATATGACAAGTCAAGCGGATTGTCAAACATGATGTGACCTAAAGAATTGTCACAAGAAATCCTATGTAACATTGCATCATGCCTAAGAGACTCCACATGGCAATCATCGTACTCATCATAAATGGGTAAATCATCGCATGGGGAAATCATACTAAAATGAAGCATGTCAATAGGTTGATCGACATCATGCAAGCAATCAATGTCAAAATAGTCCACTAGTGGGACTAGAGCATCACCTTCACCTATGTTACCTTGTTCATTCCACTCAAGTGGTGTAGGTGAGGTGGGAAAGACCAAATGGTGGTCATCTTCATCTCGATGGAACCATGTGGGGGGTGCATCATATTCCACCATGGCCATCGTCTTGTCCAAAGGAAGGATAAAGTCGTCGAGTATCAGCGCGTCATCATATATGGGACCTAGCACCAAATGAGAAGACACAATAGAGGTAGACGTCAAGTTGTTAGAAATGCAAAATGGCCTCATGAGACCTATCAACTATCTCACTCTCTCTATGTGGTGGTTCATTCACTCCCTCAAAATAGGTGCACTCAAAGTCACATATGGTGGAGTCATTCATCTCACTCAAGTGGTGGGGGTTGTGGCTCTTCTCACATGGGAATTTGGGGAACACATCATATATGGGGCTAGTGGTGAAGTCACTCTCACTCTCAATATGGTGGCACAAGTCACTCAAGTCATCATACGTTGCCGTGGTCGAGGTGAAATACTCAACCATCTCATCGCCGTCGCCATGGATGAAGGCCGAAGATGGCACATCATCACTCTCCTCCATGACCGAAGGGAAAATCCCATGCTGGATCATCTCATCACCGTCGCCGTGGATGAAGGTCGAAGATGGCACATCATCACTCTCGCCTCCTAAGATGGAAGCATCATCCTTGCTCGCCACCTTGTCGCTCGCCTCCAAAGCTTGGTTCTTGAGGGTCTCCGTAGTCGTACTCGTCGCCGCACCGTCTTGAAAAAGAGTCGAAGTAGACTCAGCATCATCAATGCCACAAAGAGGAATGGCGGTGAAGTTGAACTTGGGAGCATCGTCTTGGAGCTCATCGGGCTTGGACATCTTGGTGGTACTAGCCTCATGCTCATCATGTTGGAGCTTGGTCTTCGAGAAGTGTGCTTGGGGTGGAGAAGCCTTGGCCTTCATGAGTTCTTGTTCCGCCTTGAGAGCACCAATGTAGTTGTCGTCGAGGGACATGTAGTTCTCGAGGAAGATAGTCTTGGAGATGTCATTGTTCAATCCCATCATGAATTGGAACTTCATTGACATGGGATCGTCCACGCCGGCTCGTCGCAAGGCATTCTTCATCTCCTTGAAGTTCGCGTCGATGGACTTGGATCCTTGGGTGGTGTTCTCCAATTGGCGTAGAAGTTGTTCCGTGTAGGTTGGAGGCACAAACTCTCGCCGCAAAGCTCTCTTCGTCTTGGGCCAACTCATGTCGTAGGTCCCCGAAGGTGTGTGAAGCCACCATGTCGAGGCGTAGTCGTGGAAGTTTCTTGAGGCGCACTTCACTTGATCTTCGGGAGGAACTTGATGTAGCTTGAGGTAGTCGTCCATTAGGCGCTCCCACTCGAGATACTCCTCGGGTTCTTGAGTCCCATAGAAAGGAATCTTATGGTCGGTGTCGAGGTCGTAGTAGCTCGTGGAGGTCGCGGACTTCAGCTTGGGGAGCTTCTCTTGAGCGTAGTCTTGGGGTGCTTGTTGGCGAAGATGCCATATGTCCGTAGGCGAAGATGCCTTGAAGTCTCTTGGCGAAGATGCCAAGGGTGATGGTGAAGTCGTTGAGCGGTTGTTGGTGTTGAGATCTTGACCTTCACGTTCGTGGTGGTGATGGTGTCGATGCCGATGTGACCTTGCCGGAGATGGTAGCTCGTAGGCATGTGCTCTTGAATATCTTCTCGAAGATGAGGAAGATCGCTTGTAGGATTTGATGAGGGCCTTGATCTCCTCCATTTGAGCTTGCATCTTGGCGTCGTTGTTGTTGTAGACCGAAGGTGAAATGCCTTGCCTATCCATCACAAGACTCGAGTCGAGGTGAGTAGGAAATGAGATAAACAATACCAAGTTACCTTTTCCCAAAGTTGAGGATGTATCCCGTTTCACTCAATGTGAGATGATAGAATAGTGGAATTGGTACCGGACTTGTTCACTCACACCTACAAACTAAAGCTTATGGAGTAGCTCGGTGAGGATAGTGGCACAAAAATTTAATGCAAAATGTTAGCAAGAGTCAATAATGTTGAAAGAGATTCACAAATTCGCAAGTGAAACAAGTAGACCAATAGCAATGAATGGCACACGGAAACGCACACACGGATAGATAAATGGGGTCCTGCAACCAAGGAATGAGCACAAAATGTGGAATCCATGGAAAACGCTCGTGTTGCACAACTCAAGAGAGACGCTAGCACGATTGCCCAATAGGCGGATACGACACTTGTGCACAACCTATAAGATGCAAAATGGATAAACTTTCTATCCCAAGTATGCTATATATGTATGGTTCCCGGTGTTTCTCTCAATATGATCCAAGATGATCGGATATGATAATCTTATGTGCAATGTGGTATGATGCTATGGCCCTTGCTAACAAGCTTCTTTGCTCTTTCTCTTTTTGCTTGAAAGCTTATTCTTTTTTTTTCGTATGGCCACTTTGCGAAATGCACAAACCAAGATAGCAATTGTGTATATGCGGGAACAAACTTGTGACACGAGATATGATATGATGATACCAATATGATATGGTATGTATGCAATGGAAGGGCTATGATCACTAATGTGCACAAGTAACATTGCCGGCAATACTCAAATGGCTAGTCTCGATAGGCAAGTGATGCAAAATGGGCTAGGGGTTATCAATGCAATTGCAAGGGGAATGTACAATGGTGTCGTCGAGGTTACCGTCCTTTGCGATGATGAGTGGCGGTGGTCTTGATGTAGGTACCAAGATGATGGAGACTCGTCCCTAAGTAGCCGAAACACCTTAGGAAATGGAAAAATCGCGAACTCAAAATCTCAAGGACACAAGTCAAATGGTGGTAGTGGGATGTGGTGGTGTTATTGCACTTGGCAATGCGGAAGTGGAATGATGGGTAATGCGAGTCAATGTTGAAGTGACCGTCCCTAAGTAGCCGAAACACCTTAGGAGACACGGCTCACAACACAAACAAAATTGGGATAAGTTGGTGTGGGGGAAGTGTATGGTGGTCAAGCCTATGCGGAAATGGTGGTGGTGTGATGAAGAAGCAACCGTCCCTAAGTAGCCGAAACACCTTAGGAGACTCGAATCACACTCAATCAACCACATATGCAATGGGGAACAAAATGGGTTAGGTTGCGGAAGTCGGTGGTGGTAATGCGGATGATGTGGTGGAAGCCCTACGCAAAGATGCCAAAATCCACAAAATTTGATGCAGTCAAATGATGTTGGTGGTACTTTTGTGGGAAGGGGGATGTCAAGAGCTTCAAAACGAGCTAAAGAACGTCAAAATCGGAGTTCGGATGAATTAGTTACGGACAAAACAAAAATCAGCCGAAGTTGATATGTACAGGTAGCGGACGTCCGGAAATGGACGGATGTCCGGTGAGCTCAGAAATCCGCTATTTTCGTTCTGGAATGGGGTGCCGGACGTCTGGTAAGTAGCGGATGTCCGGTGGTTCCTGGGGCTCCGGACGTCCGGTAAAGTGGCGGTCGTCCGGTGGGTCGGGGTCAACGCGGGATTTGAGCTCCGGTACGCGATTTTGGGCCGAATTTGGGGATTTTGGGGTCAAAATTGAGGAGATTTTGTGGATGAAAGATGGGGAAACTTGGGGGAATGCTAGATCCACTCGAAACCAAGCAAATCCATGGATCAAAATCAACAAAACTTCATCTCACCAACAAATCACAAAAAAATTTGGGGCTATTTTTGGTGGGGATTTTCGAAATTGGGGAAGAACACAACAAAATCAAGCTAGAAAACACAACGGGGAGGCTCCGAAATCGTGATCAACCTAAGCTTTGATCCAAGATGATGTGGAGTGGAACTCCATATGGCCGATCTTTCACGAAAGGAGCGGATCCCAACTAAGAACACGATGAACACGGGAAAGAACGGAGAGAAAACACAAGGGGAAACTGATGAGGACATCAATACCATTGTTACACCCACAGCCCCAGCTGCTATACATACTGGACCAATACTAGAGCTCGCACACGCCAATTAAATTACCAGGTACTTTTGTTTCTTGGTAATGATTCTAATGTTCATGAGAATATGATGCTGCCTAAATTGGATACATTTGTTTTGCTTACAAATGAAGGGCCTAGCTTTGAGAAGGATGAACATTGGAGCAAGAACAAGCATGGGGATGATGGCATGCGCATGGGGAACAAGAACGGAGTTACAAGTGATGATTTCAGGACGTTGAAGCCACCATAATGCGTGCATGAAGCCTTGGACGAAATATACAAGATGCTACTTCATAACTTTCATCCAGAGGCTATTCTAGGTGCTGCGTCACCTTATTATTGGGCCAGGCCCATGTAATTTCGAAATACTTGAGTATAGGATGTTTTTAGAGTCCGTATGTGTGGGGAAACAAGAGATAGGGTTGGTTTCGGACCCCTTCCCCAAGGGCCACGAAATTCCCCCCCCCTCTTCCTCCATATATACAGCCCTTAGGGCGTCGTTTAGACTTTGGGTTTTGTTTAGATTAAAAGTTCGCCATAGCTGCAACTTCGCGTACTTCGTTTGTGTTCAACGACCAGACAAAGGCGTCACAGAACCCCACCTTGATCAATAAAGCTTTCATCTTATATTCGCAATATCCAGATTGCAATCTCAGTTTCTTGCTTGTTCTTCGTTTGCTCGCAGGAAACAGACCCTCGTGGTCAGGTTGATCGTGCTCCGGCGTGGTCAATAACCTCTCGGAGTTGGTTTAGCGATTGCTAAGGCGCGACGTCATCGCACGTTCGTAGTCGGATCGTCAAAGTCGACTTCCACCAAAGCGATATCCATCATCTCATCGAAAGACGGGACACCTTTGCCTCTATCAAGTGGTATCAGATTTCCAGGTTGCTTGGTGAGATTTTACAGTTTTTCGTAGTTTAGATCGAGTTTGTTCTTCATACCTATAGTCCACGAAAAAGCCAAAAAAAATTAGGGTTAGTTCATCCTATCCGAACCAATCTGAGCCTTTGCATAATTTTTTCTGTGTTTGCTTTGTTGAATTTGCGGTTGCATCGTCGTGTCAAGTTGCTGGTCTTAGCGTCTAGTCCTTTAGAGTTTCGAGTTCTGTTTACAGGTTGTCACGTCGCCGCTGCCATATATCACCACCGCATCATCATCATCGCTGCTGCCATATACCACCACCGCACCAACTTCATCGTCGCTGCCATATACCACCACCACATATTCACCGCCAATCCGAGTCCATATACGCCACCACATATCCGCCGCCATCACGCCAATCCGAGTACACCTGCAACATATATCCGCCACCAGTCCGAGTTCCACCAGATTCATCTCCGCCACCAGTCCGAGTTCTACCAGATTCATCTCCGCCACCAGTCCTAGTCCAAGTCCAGTATTTTGTTACTCTGTTTTGGATTTCCAGATCATGCCATAGTCCGAGTCGTGACAGAGAAGGACTCCCAAACTTTTGTGTTACCCGCAGTAGAAAAATAGTTCCAGTTTCAAAAAAAAAAACTAAGTCTGGAAAATTCTGGCTAGGCAGTTTTTAGACCATTTGTAGACTTTTTCGAAAAAAAATTGTTGCGGAGCAAAAAAAAGTGCAAAAAAAAGGTGAAAAAAATTCAGAGTGTGCTCCTCTCTTGTTTACGTGCAGCGCCGTGATTTTGTTAGTGTTCTAGGCTCGCATCTCTAGCACGGTCTAGCCTAGGACCAGCACAGTACCGTCGTTGAGCGTTTATTCAACTTTGCATATCTGAATTGATTATTGCTGACCCTTTTTGCTACCATATTATAAGCCTTCCCAGCTCCACATACATCTACGTCGTGCGTTTGACTCTCCCTGGTAATCGCTCTATCCAAGCTTTGAGAGTTTTGACTACAACGGTTGCCGATCACCACCTGCTGCTGGGTAAGAACTGGTAAGAATTTGAGATTCGCTTGAAGGATTTGTGACACACCACCATCACCACCACTTCCTAGTAGTCTGTAGGATCATATTCTTTTGTGTTTCTATTGCTGCTAACCATGGCAGGATCACAAGCCGATGAGACTGATTGGGAGAACATGACGAACAAGGGGTTGCATGATAAATTTCAGCAAATGATGAGTGGCCAGGTGGGAGATGTGCTAAACAGATTTGAAGAGGCTATGGAGAAGATAGATGCCGTGGAGAAGTCGTTTGAGACAAAGCTGGATAACAGGTTTAATGAATTGCTCAAGCGTCTTCCCCAACCACCACCGGCTGCACCTGTCGCACCTCTACAACAACAACAACCACATCTCCAACGCCGCCTTCCAAATCAAGTGGGACGAGCACAGCGCGTTCCAATTGAGACTGGTCAAAATTCGGGTGCCGCTGCACCTACTGTTGATGCTTCTTTGGCTCCTGCTACTGCGGCGGCTGAGGAGGATGACGATTATGCGGGCGATTATGAGGATGAGGTTGATCAAAATCAGAACTACGTGCAGCCACCAGCACCACCTCCAGCAGGTCGACCTCAGGTATATATTCGCAACGGTAGGCCTGCACCACCACCTCAGGTACGAGATCATGACCATGTTCCTAAACTGAAATTGAATATTCCACCGTTTGAGGGTAGATACATTCCTGATGTATATCTTACTTGGGAGTTAGAAACTGAACAACGTTTTACATGTTTACAATATCCCGAGGAGAGACGGGTTGCTGCTGCTGTTTGTGCTTTCACTAGTTTTGCATGTGTATGGTGGTCTGAACATTGTAGATTATATCCTATTCCAGCTACTTGGGCTGCTTTGAAAACTGCTATGCGTACTCGTTGGGTTCCACCATATTATCAACGTGAATTGCTTCAAAAACTGCAGCGTTTACGACAAGGGAAAAATTCTGTAGAAGAATATTATCAGGAATTACAAACTGGCATGATTAGATGTGGTATTGTTGAGGAGAATGAAGCTATGCTTGCACGTTTTATGGGTGGTTTAAATAGAGAGATTCAGACCATTCTAGAGTATAAGGAGTATACTAATATCACTCGTTTATTCCATCTTGCTTGTAAAGCTGAACGTGAAGTGCAGGATCGACAAGCATTGGCGCGAACTAACTTTTCTGCAGGTCGACCTTCATCATGGACACCGCGTGCATCTTCTACTTCCACTGCACCAGCACCTCCATCAGGTTCCACCTCCAGCCGTGATACAAGAAAGCAGGCACAACCACCACTATCTGCCAAGAGCGCACCTGCCGGGCCTGCACAGAGCTCTTCTTCTTCCATGGCATCAACAGGGCACACAAGTGATATTATTTGTCGTCGTTGTAAGGGAAGAGGACATTATGCGCGAGAATGCAAATCTCAGCGTGTAATGATTGCTACTGAGGATGGTGGGTATGAGTCCGCTAGTGACTATGATGAGGAGACTTTGGCTCTTATTACACGTGAAGAACATGGTGGAGATGATTCTGAAAATGAGACGCAATACATGGCTCCTGAAGACGCTGACAGGTATGAATGTTTAGTTGCTCAACGTGTTTTGAGTGTGCAGGTCACACAAGCAGAGCAAAATCAGAGGCATAATTTGTTCCATACAAAGGGAGTTGTGAAGGAACGTTCTGTTCGCGTCATCATAGATGGAGGGAGCTGTAACAACTTGGCTAGCATGGAGATGGTGGAGAAACTATCTCTCACCACAAGACCACATCCACATCCTTACTACATCCAATGGTTCAACAACAGCGGCAAGGTTAAGGTAACACGTACTGTTCGTGTGCATTTTAGTATCTCTACATATGCTGATTATGTTGATTGTGATGTGGTACCCATGCAAGCATGTTCCTTATTACTTGGTAGACCATGGCAATTTGATAAAAATTCTGTACACCATGGTAGAAACAATCAGTATACTCTTGTTCATAAGGATAAAAATATTACTTTGCTTCCTATGACTCCTGATTCCATTTTGAAAGATGACATTAATAGAGCTAATAAAGCAAAACAGGAGAAAAATAAGAGTGAAAATCAGATTGTGGCAAAAGAATTTGAGCAACAAATGAAACCTAATAATAAACCATCTAGTGTTGTTTCTGAAATTAAATTGAAAAGTGCATGTTTACTTGCCACAAAATCTGATATTGATGAGCTAGATTTCAACAAATCTGTTTGCTATGCTTTTGTGTGCAAAGAGGCATTATTTTCATTCGAGGACGTGCCTTCCTCTTTGCCCCCTGCTGTCACTAACATTTTGCAGGAGTTCGCTGACGTCTTTCCACAAGACGTGCCACCGGGATTACCACCTATTCGAGGGATTGAGCATCAAATTGACTTAATTCCCGGTGCATCGCTACCCAACCGTGCACCATACCGTACCAATCCAGAGGAGACGAAGGAGATTATGCGTCAAGTACAGGAGCTGCTCGACAAAGGTTATATACGCGAATCTCTTAGTCCTTGTGCTGTTCCTATTATACTTGTGCCTAAAAAGGATGGTACATCGCGTATGTGTGTTGATTGTAGAGGCATTAATAACATTACTATTCGTTATCGTCATCCTATTCCTAGGCTAGATGATATGCTTGATGAATTGAGTGGCTCTACAATATTTTCCAAAGTTGATTTGCGTAGTGGATACCATCAAATTCGTATGAAACTGGGAGATGAATGGAAAACAGCATTTAAAACTAAGTTTGGTTTATATGAGTGGTTAGTCATGCCTTTTGGGTTAACTAATGCACCTAGTACTTTCATGAGACTAATGAACGAAGTTTTACGTGCTTTTATTGGACGATTTGTGGTAGTCTATTTTGATGATATACTGATTTATAGCAAATCTTTGGAAGAACATTTGGAACATTTACGTGCTGTTTTTATTGCTCTACGTGATGCACGTTTGTTTGGTAACCTTGGGAAGTGCACCTTTTGCACCGACCGAGTATCTTTTCTTGGCTATGTTGTTACTCCACAGGGAATTGAAGTTGATAAAGCCAAGATTGAAGCTATTGAGAGTTGGCCGCAGCCCAAAACGGTCACACAAGTGAGGAGTTTCCTTGGCCTCGCTGGTTTCTATAGGCGTTTTGTGAGAGATTTCAGCACCATTGCTGCACCTCTCAACGAGCTTACAAAGAAGGATGTGCCTTTTGTTTGGGGTACCGCACAGGAAGAAGCCTTCACGGTATTGAAAGATAAGTTGACACATGCTCCTTTACTCCAACTTCCTGATTTTAATAAGACTTTTGAGCTTGAATGTGATGCTAGTGGAATTGGATTAGGAGGTGTGTTATTACAAGATGGTAAACCTGTTGCATACTTTTCTGAAAAATTGAGTGGGCCTAGTCTGAATTATTCTACTTATGATAAAGAACTATATGCTCTTGTTCGGACTTTAGAAACATGGCAACATTATTTATGGCCCAAAGAATTTGTTATACATTCTGATCATGAATCTTTGAAACATATTAAAAGTCAAGCTAAACTGAATCGTAGACATGCTAAATGGGTTGAATTCATTGAAACTTTCCCTTATGTCATTAAACACAAGAAGGGTAAAGAAAATGTTATTGCTGATGCATTGTCTCGTCGCTATACTATGCTGTCACAACTTGACTTCAAAATATTTGGTTTGGAGACCATCAAAGATCAATATGTGCATGATGCTGATTTTAAAGATGTTTTGCAGAATTGTAAAGAAGGAAGAACCTGGAACAAGTTTGTCGTTAATGATGGATTTGTGTTCCGTGCTAACAAGCTATGCATTCCAGCTAGCTCTCTTCGTCTTTTGTTGTTGCAGGAGGCGCATGGAGGAGGATTAATGGGACACTTTGGCGTGAAGAAGACGGAGGACGTACTTGCTACACATTTCTTTTGGCCAAAGATGAGACGGGATGTTGAGCGTTTTGTTGCTCGCTGCACTACATGTCAAAAAGCTAAGTCACGACTCAATCCTCATGGTTTATATATGCCTTTGCCTGTACCTAGTGTTCCTTGGGAGGATATATCTATGGACTTTGTTTTAGGTTTACCTCGAACAAAGAAGGGGAGGGATAGCATATTTGTTGTCGTGGATAGATTCTCAAAAATGGCACACTTTATACCATGTCATAAAAGCGATGATGCTGTTAATGTTGCTGATTTGTTCTTCCGTGAAATTATTCGTTTGCATGGTGTGCCAAATACTATTGTTTCAGATCGTGATACTAAATTTCTTAGCCACTTTTGGAGATGTTTATGGGCTAAGTTGGGGACTAAACTGCTTTTTAGTACTACTTGTCACCCCCAAACTGATGGACAAACTGAAGTAGTCAATAGAACATTGTCTACTATGCTTAGGGCTGTTTTGAAGAATAATAAGAAAATGTGGGAAGAATGCTTGCCTCATATTGAGTTTGCTTATAATCGTTCATTGCATTCTACTACTAAGATGTGCCCTTTTGAAATTGTGTATGGTTTCCTACCTCGTGCACCTATTGATTTGTTGCCTCTTCCATCTTCGGAGAAGGTTAATTTTGATGCTAAACAACGTGCTGAATTGATCTTAAAAATGCATGAGTTAACTAAGGAAAACATTGAGCGTATGAATGCTAAATATAAACTTGCTGGAGATAAGGGTAGAAAACATGTTGTGTTTGCACCTGGAGATCTTGTTTGGTTACATTTGCGTAAGGATAGATTTCCTGATTTGCGCAAATCAAAGCTAATGCCACGTGCTGATGGTCCTTTTAAGGTGTTAGAGAAAATAAATGATAATGCATATAAACTTGAGCTGCCTGCAGATTTTGGGGTTAGTCCCACTTTTAACATTGCAGATTTGAAGCCTTATTTGGGTGAGGGAGATGAGCTTCCGTCGAGGACGACTTCATTTCAAGAAGGGGAGGATGATGAGGACATCAATACCATTGTTACACCCACAGCCCCTGCTGCTATACATACTGGACCAATTACTAGAGCTCGCGCACGCCAATTAAATTACCAGGTACTTTCGTTTCTTGGTAATGATTCTAATGTTCATGAGAATATGATGCTGCCTAAATTGGATACATTTGTTTTGCTTACAAATGAAGGGCCTAGCTTTGAGAAGGATGAACATTGGAGCAAGAACAAGCATGGAGATGATGGCATGCGCATGGGGAACAAGAACGGAGTTACAAGTGATGATTTCAGGACGTTGAAGCCACCATAATGCGTGCATGAAGCCTTGGACGAAATATACAAGATGCTACTTCATAACTTTCGTCCAGAGGCTATTCTAGGTGCTGCGTCACCTTATTATTGGGCCAGGCCCATGTAATTTTGAAATACTTGAGTATAGGCTGTTTTTAGAGTCCGTATGTGTGGGGAAACAAGAGATAGGGTTGGTTTCGGACCCCTTCCCCAAGGGCCACGAAATTCCCCCCTCTTCCTCCATATATACAGCCCTTAGGGCGTCGTTTAGACTTTGGGTTTTGTTTAGATTAAAAGTTCGCCATAGCTGCAACTTCGCGTACTTCGTTTGTGTTCAACGATCAGACAAAGGCGTCACGGAACCCCACCTTGATCAATAAAGCTTTCATCTTATATTCGCAATATCCAGATTGCAATCTCAGTTTCTTGCTTGTTCTTCGTTTGCTCGCAGGAAAGAGACCCTCGTGGTCAGGTTGATCGTGCTCCGGCGTGGTCAATAACCTCTCGGAGTTGGTTTAGCGATTACTAAGGCGCGACGTCATCGCACGTTCGTAGTCGGATCGTCAAAGTCGACTTCCACCAAAGCGATATCCATCATCTCATCAAAAGACGGGACACCTTTGCCTCTATCAAAAACACTCAAGAACAAGTCCAATCACACATCCACTAGACAATCAAACACACAAGATCCACAAGGTACATGAACAACAAAGGGAAAGATACAAGATAAGGTTCATCTCCATGAGGAGGTCTTGAAGGGGGGACCGCCCAAGAGGGGGTCTTGATGATATATCCTGCAGGATCTTCTCCTCTATGGAGGTCTTGGCCTCCATAAGGAGTAGTAGTCTCTCTCTCTCAAGAGTAGAGTGGTACAAGGAGCAAATCTCTCTATCATATGAGCTATCACTTTGCTGACCCTAGAAAGGAGGTGGAGGTGGTCTATTTATAGTCTAAGCCACGAAGGGGTAAGTGGGAGAGGGATACAAGGCCAAAGGCCCGCGGCTGCGCACACAGGCAGCGGACGTCTGGTCCTTACCGGTCATCCAGTCGCTCGCGGAGGTCCGGACGTCCGGTAGGGCTCGGACTTCCGCTAATTACGTTCTGTTGAAGTGGCACCGGATTTCCGAAGACGTCGGGCGTCCGGGCGCTGGGACTTGTCGGACGTCCGGTGTTCTTCGGTCGTCCGGCCGCTGTAGCACTCATCGCCTGGAGTTCTTCTGGCCGCCTGGGCTGCGTCAGGTACCGGATGTCCGGTGGCGTCCGGACATCCGGTGGCTGTAGCTTGTAGCAGCTCCGTTTCTTCTGTCTTCTCTTCCATGCTTCCCTCGCGGATGGTGTAGGTGTTACTTGGCGCTTGCACTCCTCGTCGTCCGTAGCGTTCCGACAATACCTACGGATGCACACGAGAGGGGTGTCAAGTAGTATACCATCCTCGAAGGGGTCAAGTGAGCACGTGTAAAGGAGATGATTCACCTTTGTGTATGTGAAGTAGAGGTCGCACGTGTCACTTGCCAAACGGACTCTTGACATGGTGATGTCCGTAGGATGCTCCGCATCAACTTGGACCAATGGTAAGAGCTCTAGCAAAGGCTATCGAAGATATATAAGGTGAACACGCTCCTCTCCGCACTCCCACTTTCTACATATGAGACATTGCTACTACCTCAAGTGGAGACCCTATGTGTGATCAGGTACTTGGAGGAAAGCCATGGGACAGCTACACCTATCGGACAAGATGGCGAGGACATAAAGTACAATGACCAAGAGGAAGATCAGCTACCAGGAATCTACAACTACCAGACGACCGGTACTCGTCAGATGTCCGACACCTAGGAGCTCCAGCCAGCCAGCCGAGTCCCAGCCTGCGCATGCTCCAGTGACCGGATACCGACACCGACCGTATGACCGACATGCTCTAGCCCCCGGACGACCGAGCCCCTCCGGATGACCGGAACCACTATCACAGAACCAAAACGTCAGAAGTATGGAGACCACCAGACGACTGACGCCCCAGATGTCCGACACCGGCCGAAAATCCGGCGCCAACCATCCCGATCCAAACCGTTGGACTTCCGAGAGGTACTGGACATCTGAACCCTCGCGAGCCACTGAACGATCGGTAGTTGTCGGACGTCCGACACCTGTGTGTTGACAGCGTGTTGGGCGAAGCCCATGTACCCCTTCGTCCACTTAGACTATATTTACTCCTCCTCCTCCCTCTTTTTAGGGTCAGCATAGTGATAGCTCATTTGAGAGATAAAGCTTTGCTCATCCATCCGGATCTACTCCACCGAGAGAGACCACGGCCTCTACGAAGAAGATCCTTCTTGGATTCAAGACCCCTAATAGGAATACCTTCAAGACCTCCTCACGGAGAAGAACTTGCTACTTGTATCATCCTTTGTTGATAGTGGAATAGTGGATCGTGTATGTCTTTGTGTTTTGAGGATCTAGCACATGTGTAATCGAATCTTGTTGGTTTGAGTGATTCCTCTTGTGTTTCCCCTTGTGTTTTCCCCTCGTGTTCTTCGCGGGAACTGCTCCAATCGTGAAAGATCGTGCATCTAGGGTTCCACCCTACATCATCTTGGTATCATGAGCCTTGGTTGATCACGAATTTGGAGCCCCTACCACTGTTTTCTAGCCTTGTTTTGTTGATTTTTTTCCCAAATCAGAAAATTCCCACAAAAATATCCCTCCCAAAATTATTTGTGATTTGTTGGTGTGATGAAGTTTTGTTGGATTTGATCCATGGATTTCATGTTTAGCAGGTAGATCTAGCTTTCCACCATCTTTTCCCCCGTTTCCATTTGCAAATTCGTCCAATTTTTTCCCTCCACCATGAACCCTAGAAGTTCATCCCATGCCCGAAATCGCCCACGCACTGGACGTCCGACACCCTCCGGTCGTCCGACGACCACCGGACGTTCGACGTTTCCTTACGAAACTAAAAAATTTCGCCTGAAAATTTTCAGCCACCGCCCACACTTCCACATTACCACTCCCACACCACATTCCGCACCAACACTCAGATAATTACACTTCTTAAACCACCACTGCTTTCCGCAACCACCATTACTTATGCGCTAGCACTCAGACAGTTTTTGACACGTTTTGTTCTTTGAGAATTTGAGTTGCGGTTTCCGTTTCCTAACGCGTTTTGGCAACTTAGGGACGGTTCGACATCGGCATCACCGCCGCTCATCTTCGCCACGTACTCGTGATCGATAAAAACCGCTCAACAATTTTGACACCTTCAACCATAAGCAAGGACGGTAACTTCGACAACACATTTGTCTACTCCCTTGCCATTGCATCGATAACCCAATAGCCCATTTTTGCGTATCTTTCCTATCGAGACTAGCCTTTGAGTATTGCCGACAACGTTACTTGTGCACATTAGTGAGCATAGCTCCCATTTCATACATACCATATCATCTCGGTACATATCTTGGTATCATGTCTTGTGTCACAAGGTTGCCATACTATATACACAACTGCTATCTTGGTTCGTGAAGTTTTGCATAAGTGGCAAAAGAAGGAGCTCAAAAGAGAAAGAGCCAAACAAGCTTTTAAGCAAAAGGAAAAGATAAGCAAAGACCTTTTAAGCAAGTACCATAGCATCATACTACATTAAGATTGTCATACTCGATCATCTTGGATCATATCATCAGAACACCATACATATAGCATACTTGGGATAGAAGTCGTTGCTTTTTGCTTAGTAGGTTGTGCACAAGTCTCGTATCCGCCTATTGTGCAATCGAGCTAGCGTCTCTCTAGACTTGTGCAACAAGAGCATTTTCGTGGATTCCACATTTTGCCTCATTCCTTGGTTGCACGACCCCATCTATATATTCGTGTGTGTGTTTCCGTGTACCATATCTTGCTATTGGTCTACTTGTTACATTTGCGAATTTGCGAATCTTTTTCAACATTATTGAATCTCACTAACAATTGCATAAATTTTGTGCCACCATCCTAACCGAGCTCCACCATAAGCTTTCTTTGTGTAGGTGCGGGAGATCGACGAGATACCAGTACAAAAAAATACACTTCCGTGATGATACGTGTTTGTCACAGTAGGTCACGTTTTCTGTCATGCATGTACATCCATGACAAATTTATGACAGAATCAAGATAGTCATACCTGTGCTGTCGTAGAAGTGTTCCATGACATTACCAAAATTATCATCACGGAAGTGTCCACTTCCACGACGATAAATTGCGCGTCACAGAAGTGCTTTCGTCAAGGGTGACCGACACGTGGCATCCATTATAACGGAACATCGTTAAGCTATCAGGTCCAGTTTTGGATCCGATAACCCGTTAACAGCCCCGACCAATGGGGATTTTCCACGTGTAAAATCATCATTGGCTGGAGGAAACACGTGTCGGCTCACCATTGAGACAGATGGCATCCACTCATTGGACCCAAAGCGCCTATGATACGTCGACACGTGGCACGGCCCAACAAAGGCCCATTCCTGTGAAAAGGTCGGCACGTTTGACTTGGTCAAAAGGTGGCGGGCCGGCCCACGGCAAGCCTGTTAACGACCTGTTCTCATATAGCCCATTTACAGCCCGCTATCCCAGGGCCCGTTTACGGCCTATCCGAATTAGGCCCAGTAGCGTCATCTGGGCCGTCCAATATAATTCCAGCCCGTTTTAACTTCCGGCCCATGTATGGCCCCTGACGTCTTTCGGCCCATATGAGGCCCTTAGTAACCCTCGGCCCCTTAATGGCCCGTGGTAAAACTGGCCCGTAATGAATAGTGTATCACTTTATACCCATTAACGGCCCATTATTCCGTTGGGCCGTTTCCAGCCCATGATATTTTTCGGCCTTCTCAGGGCCCATTTATTCTTGGGCTCATTTCCAGCATTCGGTTACTTACGGCCCGTTATTGTCATTTTCTGCTTGTGGGCCAAATTCAGCCCGTGGTTACAGTCGGCCCGTTTGTGGCCCGTTAATACGTTGGGCCATTTTCATGTCAAAAAAACCGGTTGGGCTGTTTTCATAGAGTTATCAAATATGGCCAATAAACGGCCCGTTATTGTCCACGAATAGTACGGCCCATGATTGGCGAAATGATGATACGCCCCGTAGAAGGCCCATGGATCGGACGGCCCCTAAAGGCCCATGGATCGTACGACCCGTAGAAGGCCCATGGATCCTACGGCCCGTATAGAAGGCCAATGGATCCTACGACCCGTAGAAGGCCCATGGATCATACGGCCCGAAGGAGGCCCATGGTTAGAACAGTCCGTGTGTTGCCATGATTATTTTGGCCTAGTTTCCAAAAAATAGGTTATTGTGGCCACTAGAAAAACACAGAAAAAGAACTGCGGTGACTACAAGCAAACAACTAAACAAGACAATAAGGAAATAAATAAGCAAGCAATTAACGCTAGCCTATTACCGCTATTACACATATTACATCCACTGGGCATCAAAGTTCGCCACCAGTGCAAATATAGGGAACAAAGCAGCATATTACATACACTGGCCGTCAAAATTGGCCACCAGTGCAAATAAACGTGGCAGCAAGACAAGAGCATAACTGAAACAACTTCAGAAGAGCTCAAGAAACGTGGTATCCACCATGCTGGCAATAAGCTTAGCAAGCTTATTAGCTTTGTCCTGTTTGGCGCTAAAATCCTCCAACGCTTGTTGTTGCACCAGAAAGTATGCATCTGAATGCTCCAGGGACTTCCGCAGTCCTTCCGCTTCTTGTCGCAGCACAGCTGATCGATGTCTTTTAGCTTGTAGTTGAGACTCAAGAAACCGAACTGATTCAGATAGTGAGTTTGAATAGCTTGTGCAAGCGGTAGTGGCCAGTAACTCCAACACTAAACCAAGACAGGACTTTGAGGTTGTCTCACTGTCTTCGAGATAGTCTTCCTTAGCTGTTTTATCAGCTTTGTTGGAGACCAACAAGGATGTGTCACTATCCTGAACCTTATGTACATTACTTCCTTTACCATTGCTTAATAAGTCACTCTTCCCCAATATTCTGTCAGCATTCTAAAAGAAGAAACAAGCAGACCCATAACAGTTTAGCATGTACTAGTATATGAAACTCATTTCGGTGAACCAGTTCATTAGTAAGGTGGACAGGATTAAACTACCAAGTCTTCTATTGCCAAGTACTAGTACATAATAAAAGCATCAAACAAACATATATCTATGTCCTATGGTCACTGCATTGTCTTGCCAAATCAAAATAGAGACACGGTTCAAATCATATCAGTTCAAGACAAAGAAGCAGTGAAAGAATACAAAGCGTGGGAAACTACACGGCACAACAAGATTTCAGATGGGTACCACAGGTCTACATGTACAAGAACACTATTGGCTCTGTTGTGATGCTCGTAATGTGCATGATATGAGAAGTCAACTGTATACACAATTGAAATTGAAATCAACAGAGCTATTGATAAGAGCAAGCCTGTTAAAGAAACATGCGTGAACATACCTGTTGTGCCATTGCAGTTGCGATTGGATCCTTCAATTTAAAAATAAGTTTGTATGAGTAAATACAGTGATACAAGAGCAAAGCAGTATGCACGATAGCAATCATAGTTAAAAAAGGCGCGCCTAAGCGAGCGCTTACGAGCGCCTAGGCTCTAGGCGTTGGCGAAACACATTGCGCATAACTACGCTTAATCTGTGCATAACTGCGCATAAGCATGCGCTTTGTTCAGTAAAGCGCAAGGCGGTGGCAAAACGCACAATTAACGCATAGCGCTTTTTTGAACTATGATAGCAATGGAATCTTAAATTAGAACAGTTGTTCTCCAGGTTTAGGCACTTGTTCTACATGAACAGAGTACAGTAAGACGCAAGAATATAGTACTTAAAAATAGAAAATGAGCTCATAGACCTTACCACATTCTTGGTTCGGGACCAGTACAAAACAAGGCGTTCCCAGTCATCGTCCAGTAAATGTGTCTCAGGAGAACGTAAGGGAATTTGATGAGTTTCTTTGCCAGTGAAGTACGTTTTCTTCAGGTAATTCCGATACTGCCACTAAGCATTCTTGAAGATAGCAGAGGTATTAGCACAGGTTACCTCATCCTGAGTTTCTAAATCGGTCCTTCTCTATAGAGAAAAATGGGAAAATTTGCTGTATTATAACCATCATGCAGGTAGGATGTATGGGACAAAGCAAAGTAATTGCCATGAACATTACTTAAACATAACTCCTAGACAAACACCTGCAACTGGCATTTTCCTTCATCTTCAGTATAATATTTCCAAGATGGGAAGATACGCACATACGATTTAACAACATCAAATGCGATAGATGCTAAACTACGACTAGCTGGTTGTGCTTCCTCCACAGGAATAGGCGTACTAACTGGTGGAGTTGGGGTTCGCCGTGGTAGTACTGGCCCTTTGGGCACTGGAGCTGCCTTACTAACTGCTCTTGTTTGGGAGCTCTATGGTGGAGATGGTGCTGTGTCAACAGGAACTGGGTTACTATCTGCTGGGGTTGGGGTTAGATTGGGTGAAGTTGGTTCTCTGTCCATCGCAATAGGGGTACAATCTGCGAGAGTTTGGGTTATGTGTGGTAGGGCTGGTTCTCGAGCATGTACAACTGGGGTGCTATCTCCACCAAGAGGTAGCACTGTTTTATTTGAAGACCGTGTTTTTAGTCCGCTAGATGCTGGCATCACCCGCTCCAATTCAAATAGCTGATAAACAGGAAACATAGTTGAATGTACAGACATTGTATGAGAGACAAATGCAATAGATAGTGTGGAAAAAAGAGGGCATGAAATAGTTGACATGTATATTGTTTAACTAAAACGGATAGCATGACATAATTTCACATATATGATGTCTATCTAAACTGGATATCATAGCATAACATAATTCAAAGATATGATGAATAACTAAACAGGATCGCATGACATAACTCACCTACATGTTATCTAAGTAATCAGGATCGCATCATTTAATTCACATATGTGATTTATATGCTAAACAGAGGGCATTAGATATGATGTCTGAACTAAGAACATGGTGTTGAATATTGTGTACATGATGTCTAATCTATGCAATGCAAGACACCATATGCATGATATGAGCAGTATAACCATGCCAAGTTAGAGAATACACCTCGGTGGGGGAATAGGATTGGTCATCTGTCTCTGAATCCATCTCTGAGGAGCTATCGGGATCCAACAAGAGATCTGCTTCGACAGGTAGCACTGTCTGCTCTGAAGGCCTTGTTTTCACTCCAGATTTTTCAATCTCCCACCCAAATGGCTGATTCACAGGAAGAGTAGTTTAATGTACAAACATTGTCGATAAATGGAAATGTAATGAAGAAAAGGATGGGCAAGATATCATTCAAATATATGATGCCTGGTTAAACAGGATGGCATTGCATATTTCACGTATATTATGGCTGGCTAAAAGACATGAGACTGCACAATTCCCATATATGATATAGAAACTAAACAGGTGGCATTACAGAACATGTTGGGGAACGTAGTAATTTCAAAAAAATTCCTACGCACACGCAAGATCATGGTGATGCATAGCAACGAGAGGGGAGAGTGTTGTCCACGTACCCTCGTAGACCGAAAGCGGAAGCGTTTAACACAACGCGGTTGATGTAGTCGTACGTCTTCACGATCCGACCGATCAAGTACCGAACGCACGGCACCTCCGAGTTCAGCACACGTTCAGCTCGATGACGTCCCTCGAACTCCGATCCAGCCGAGTGTTGAGGGAGAGTTTCGTCAGCACGACGGCGTGGTGACAATGATGATGTTCTACCGACGCAGGGCTTCGCCTAAGCACCGCTACGATATTATCGAGGTGTAATATGGTGGAGGGGGGCACCGCACATGGCTAAGAGATCAATGATCAATTGTTGTGTCTATGGGGTGCCCCCCTGCCCCCGTATATAAAGGAGCAAGGGGGAGGCGGCCGGCCAAGGAGGAGGGCGCGCCAAGGGGGGAGTCCTACTCCCACCGCCGGGAGTAGGACTCCTCCTTTCCTTGTTGGAATAGGAGAGGGAAGGGAGAAGGAGAAAGAAGGAAGGGGGCGCTCCCCCTCCCTAGTCCAATCCGGACTAGTCCATGGGGAGGGGTGCGGCCACCCTTTGGGGCCTTTCTCTCCTTTCCCGTATGGCCCATTAAGGCCCAATACG
Organism: Triticum aestivum; assembly: GCF_018294505.1. Taxonomy (NCBI): domain Eukaryota; kingdom Viridiplantae; phylum Streptophyta; class Magnoliopsida; order Poales; family Poaceae; genus Triticum; species Triticum aestivum. Next base: position 190,746,467 of record NC_057808.1, read on the forward strand.
AATTCCAGTAACTCTCCGGTACTCCGAAAAATACCCGAATCACTCGGAACCTTTCCGAAGTCCGAATATAGTCGTCCAATATATCGATCTTTATGTCTCGGCCATTTCAAGACTCCTCGTCATGTCCCCGATCTCATCCGGGACTCCGAACTCCTTCGGTACATCAAAACACATAAACTCATAATATAACTGTCATCGTAACGTTAAGCGTGCGGACCCTACAAGTTCGAGAACTATGTAGACATGACCGAGACACCTCTCAGGTTAATAACCAATAGCGGAACCTGGATGCTCATATTGGTTCCCACATATTCTACGAAGATCTTTATCGGTCAGACCGCATAACAACATGCGTTGTTCCCTTTGTCATCGGTATTGTGACGCCCCCGATTTGACCGTACACTAATCATGCACGCAAATGTGTACGATCAAGATCAGGGACTCACGGGAAGATATCACAACACAACTCTAAAACATAAATAAGTCATACAAGCATCATAATACAAGCCAGGGGCCTCGAGGGCTCGAATACAAGTGCTCGATCATAGACGAGTCAGCGGAAGCAACAATATCTGAGTACAGACATAAGTTAAACAAGTTTGCCTTAAGAAGGCTAGCACAAAAGTAGCAACGATCGAAAAGGCAAGGCCTCCTGCCTGGGACCTCCTACTAATCCTCGAAGCCGAACTCCACGTAGAATCATCCTCCGGGATCTCTAGCTCCTGGACTCCAGCATCTGGTTGCGACAATCAGGTATAGAAAGGGGAAAAGAGGGAGAAAAGCAATCGTGAGTACTCATCCAAAGTACTCGCAACCAAGGAGCTACACTACATATGCATGGGTATATGTGTAAAGGGTCATATCGGTGGACTGAACTGCAGAATGCCAGAATAAGAGGGGATAGCTAATCCTGTCGAAGACTACGCTTCTGGCAGCCTCCATCTTGCAGCATGTAGAAGAGAGTAGATTGAAGTCCTCCAAGTAGCATCGTATAGCATAATCCTACCCGGCGATCCCCTCCTCGTCGCCCTGTTAGAGAGTGATCACCGGGTTGTATCTGGCACTTGGAAGGGTGTGTTTTATTAAGTATCCAGTTCTAATTGTCATAAGGTCAAGGTACAACTCCGGGTCGTCCTTTTACCGAGGGACACGGCTATTCGAATAGATAAACTTCCCTGCAGGGGTGCACCACATAACCCAACACGCTCGATCCCATTTGGCCGGACACACTTTTCTGGGTCATGTCCGGCCTCGTAAGATCAACACGTCGCAGCCCCACCTAGGCTCAACAGAGAGGTCAGCACACCGGTCTAAACCCTATGCGCGCAGGGGTCTGGGCCCATCGCCCTATGCACACCGGCACGTTGCGTACACGGCCGGAAGCAGACCTAGCCCCCTTAATACAAGCGCGAGCTTACGGTCCAATGCGGCGCGCGCCACTCAGTCGCTGACGTCAAGAAGAGCTTCGGCTGATACCACGACGCCGGGATACCCATAACTACTCCCGCGTAGATGGTTAGTGCGTATAGACCAAATGGCCAGACTCAGATCAAATACCAAGATCTCGTTAAGCGTGTTAAGTATCCGCGAACGCCGACCAGGGCCAGGCCCACCTCTCTCCTAGGTCGTCTCAACCTGCCCTGTCGCTCCGCCACAAAGTAACAGTTGGGGGCCGTCAGGAACCCAGGCCCACCTCTACCGGGATGGAGCCACCTGTCCTTTCAGCCCCCTCATCAGAATCACTTGCGGGTACTCCTCGAGCCGACCCGACTTTAGTCACCACATGTGTCATGTATATAATATATATAGTATATACCCGTGATCACCTCCCAAAGTGATCACGGCCCAGTAGTATAGCATGGCAGACGGACAAGAGTGTAGGGCCACTGATGGAACACTAGCATCCTATACTAAGCAGTAGGATAGCAGGTAAGGGTAACAACTGTAGCAACAATGACAGGCTATGCATCAGGATAGGATTAACGGAAAGCAGTAACATGCTACACTACTCTAATGCAAGCAGTATAGAGAAGAATAGGCGATATCTGGTGATCAAGGGGGGGGGGCTTGCCTGGTTGCTCAGACAAGAAGGAGGGGTCATCGGTGACGTAGTCGACCACAGGGGCAGCATCGGTCTCGGGGTCTACCGAAGAGAAGAGGGGGAAGAAACAGTAAATACAATGCAAACATAAGCATGACGATGCGTGGCATGACAATGAGCGGTGCTAGGTGTGCCCTAACGCGGCAGTAGGTGGTACCGGCGAAGGGGGGGAACATCCGGGAAAGTATTCCCGATGTTTCGCGTTCTCGGACAGATGAACCGGAGTTGAATTGTTACAGGTTCACTATGCTAGGGACGCGTGGCGGACGAACGGGCTGCGTATCTGGATTCGTCTCGTCGTTCTGAGCAACTTTCATGTACAAAGTGTTTCATCCGAGCTACGGTTTATTTTATATGAATTTTAAAAGATTTAAATTAATTTCTGGAATTTATTTAATTATTTAATATATACATTATCCGAAACAGTGTTGTGATGACATCAGCATGACATCATGCTGACGTCAGCAGTCATCTGACACGTGGGTCCCACATGTCATAGACTGATCAGGGTAATTAGGGTTAACTAATTAATTAACTATTAATTAAATTAACTAATTAATTAGATTAATCTAAACAGGGTTAATTAACTTAATTAATTAACTAATTAATTAATTATTTTTATTTTTATTTTTATTTTTATTTATTTATTTATTAATTTTTATTAATTAGTTTATTATTTTTATTATAATTCTTTTTTTAATTCTTTTTTTATAAACGTTCTGGGGTCGGGCCCCACATGTCTGTGGCCCCGGGGGGCCTAGTGGGTTTGCGGGCGCAGGGTGCGGGCGCAGGGTGTGGTGCCCGTGCCCGAGTCCGACCACCAGGGGGCGCCGGCGACAGCGGTGAGGCCACGGCGGGGCGGCGCCAGGGCGCGGCAGAGAGGCCTCAGCGGGGGAGGCGCTGGGCGCGGCCAGCGCGCGGGCTACACGCGGCCAGGAGCGGGACGGAGCGGGAGCAACGGTGGGCGCGGTAGGAGCGCGACAGGCGAGGTGAGCGCGGGCTGCGGGCGCGCGGGAGCGCGTACAAGCACGCGCTGGGCGCGGCGGGGGGGGGGGGCGGCGCCGGCGACAGAAAAGGGGGTTAGGGAGGAAGCTCACGGCGGGGAGTAGGGATCGGGGCAACGGGGGGATGAGGAGGAAGTCGGGGACGACGGCGCGACGGAGAGGAAGCAGGCCAGCGATGGCGTCCGTCGAGGTAGCCCCGGTGACAAGGTGACGGCGACGACAGCGGGGCGGCGTCAGGCGGGTCAGGGGTCGAGCCCTCGATCTGGATCGAGATCGAGGGGGGGGGAGTGGGCGACGGCGAGCATGGGGCGTGGCATCGGGGTGGCGACGGCGAGGCGCGCTCGGGATCGGGCCCCAATGCCCCGATCCATTTCTGGATCGGGGGAGGAAGGCACGAGGAAGAGTGAGACGAGGGAGAGGGAGTGGGGGCGAGTGGCGAATGGGGATCGGGCTAGGGTTCGGTGTCGGGGGAAGTGGCCTTGTAGGCCAGAGAGACTGGGTGGGCTGTGGGCTGGCGTGGCGAGCAGCTGGGCCGACTGGCCCAGTGGGGAGGGGGGTTCTCTTCTTTTATCTTTTTGTTGCTTTGTTTTCTATTTTCTTTTCTTTATATATTTTCTTTTCAATTTTATTCTTTTAATTCCTGTTTTATAAAATATAAATACAACTCCTAAATTAATGTTATAATTTATTCTACTGCCCCAAAAAGTTTGACACCTAAATAAAATAGTTTGCATTATTATTATTTTTAAAAGGCATTTAATTAATTGTCATAGCTGCTGTTTTAATTACTTTAGAGCCTTTAAACATTTTATAAAAGTGTGGTTTCTCCACAATAATTACCTATGCATTATTTGGCAACACCCCAACAGTTTAGTTTTAATATTTGAAAATCTTTACCGTTTGACTTTATTTTAAGTTTGAATTTCGAATCGATTTTGAACTAACACGAGATTAACAACAGTAACCGTGGTGACGTGGCATCATTAACGTGGGATTACTGTAGCCTAATTACCCGGGCATCACAGGTATGTTACTTGCCCGAGATTCGATCGTCGGTATCTCGATACCTAGTTCAATCTCGTTACCGGCAAGTCTCTTTACTCGTTCCGTAATACATCATCCCGCAACTAACTCATTAGTCACAATGCTTGCAAGGCTTATAGTGATGTGTATTACTGAGTGGGCCCAGAGATACCTCTCCGACAATCGGAGTGACAAATCCTAATCTCGAAATACGCCAACCCAACAAGTACCTTTGGAGACACCTGTAGAGCACCTTTATAATCACCCAGTTACGTTGTGACGTTTGGTAGCACACAAAGTGTTCCTCCGGTAAACGGGAGTTGCATAATCTCATAGTCATAGGAACATGTATAAGTCATGAAGAAAGCAATAGCAACATACTAAACGATCGAGTGCTAAGCTAACGGAATGGGTCAAGTCAATCACATCATTCTCCTAATGATGTGATCCCGTTAATCAAATGACAACTCATGTCTATGGCTAGGAAACATAACCATCTTTGATCAACGAGCTAGTCAAGTAGAGGCATACTAGTGACACTCTGTTTGTCTATGTATTCACACATGTATCAAGTTTCCAGTTAATACAATTCTAGCATGAATAATAAACATTTATCATGATATAAGGAAATAAATAATAACTTTATTATTGCCTCTAGGGCATATTTCCTTCAGTCTCCCACTTGCACTAGAGTCAATAATCTAGTTCACATCGCCATGTGATTTAACATCAATAGTGCACATCACCATGTGATTAACACCCATAGTTCACATCGTCATGTGACCAACACCCAAAGGGTTTACTAGAGTCAATAATCTAGTTCACATCGCTATGTGATTAACACCCAAAGAGTACTAAGGTGTGATTATGTTTTGCTTGTGAGATAATTTTAGTCAACGGGTCTGTCACATTCAGATCCGTAAGTATTTTGCAAATTTCTATGTCTACAATGCTCTGCACGGAGCTACTCTAGCTAATTGCTCCCTCTTTCAATATGTATCTAGACCGAGACTTAGAGTCATCTAGATTAGTGTCAAAACATGCATCGACGTAACCCTTTACGACGAACCTTTTGTCACTTCCATAATCGAGAAACATATGCTTATTCCAGTAAGGATAATTTTGACCGATGTCCAGTGATCTACTCCTAGATCACTATTGTACTCCCTTGCCAAAATCAGTGTAGGGTATACAATAGATCTGGTACACAGCATGGCATACTTTATAGAACCTATGGCCGAGGCATAGGGAATGACTTTCATTCTTTTTCTATCTTCTGCCGTGGTTGGGCTTTGAGTCTTACTCAATTTCACACCTTGTAACACAGGCAAGAAACTCTTTCTTTGACTGTTCCATTTTGAACCACTTCAAAATCTTGTTAAGGTATGTACTCATTGAAAAAAAGACTTATCAAGCGTCTTGATCTATCTCTATAGATCTTGATGCTCAATATGTAAGCAGCTTCACCGAGGTCTTTCTTTGAAAAACTCCTTTCAAACACTCCTTTATGCTTTGCAGAATAATTCTACATTATTTCTGATCAACAATATGTCATTCACAAATACTTATTAGAAATTTTGTAGTGCTCCCACTCACTTTCTTATAAATACAGGCTTCACCGCAAGTCTATATAAAACTATATCCTTTGATCAACTTATCAAAGCGTATATTCCAACTCCGATATACTTGCACCAGTCCATAGATGGATCACTGGAGCTTGCATATTTTGTTAGCACCTTTAGGATTGACAAAACCTTCTGGTTGCATCATATACAACTCTTCTTTAATAAATCCATTAAGGAATGCAGTTTTGTTTATCCATTTGCCAGATTTCATAAAATGCGGCAATTGCTAACATGATTCGGACAGACTTAAGCATAGATACGAGTGAGAAACTCTCATCGTAGTCAACACCTTAAACTTGTCGAAAACCTTTTGCGACAATTCTTGCTTTGTAGATAGTAACACTACTATCAGCGTCCGTCTTCCTCTTGAAGATCCATTTAATCTCAATGGCTCGCCGATCATTGGGCAAGTCAATCAAAGTCCATACTTTGTTCTCATACATGGATCTCATCTCAGATTTCATGGCCTCAAGCCATTTTGCGGAATCTGGGCTCACCATCGCTTCTTCATAGTTCATAGGTTCGTCATGGTCTAGTAACATAACCTCCAGAACAGGATTACCGTACCACTCTGGTGCGGATCTTACTCTGGTTGACCTACGAGGTTCAGTAATAACTTGATCTGAAGTTCCATGATCATCATCATTAAGTTCCTCACTAATTGGTATAGGCATCACAGATACTGGTTTCTGCGATGAACTACTTTCCAATAAGGGAGCAGGTACAATTACCTCATCAAGTTCTACTTTCCTCCCACTCACTTCTTTCGAGAGAAACTCCTTCTCTAGAAAGGATCCATACTTAGCAACGAATGTCTTGCCTTCGGATCTGTGATAGAAGGTGTACCCAACTGTCTCCTTTGGGTATCCTATGAAGACACATTTCTCCGATTTGGGTTTGAGCTTATCAGGATGAAACTTTTTCACATAAGCATCGCAACCCCAAACTTTAAGAAACGACAACTTTGGTTTCTTGCCAAACCACAGTTCATAAGATGTCGTCCCAACGGATTTAGATGGTACCCTATTTAACGTGAATGTAGCTGTCTCTAATGCATAACCCCAAAACGATAGTGGTAGATCAGTAAGAGACATCATATATTGCACCATATCTAATAAAGTACGGTTACGATGTTCGGACACACCATTACACTGTGGTGTTCCAGGTGGCGTGAGTAGTGAAACTATTTCACATTGTTTTAACTGAAGGCCAAACTCGTAACTCAAATACTCTTCTCTACGATCAGATCGTAGAAACTTTATTTTTCTTGTTACGATGATTTTCCACTTCACTCTGAAATTACATGAACTTTTCAAATGTTTCAGACTTATGTTTCATTAAGTAGATATACCCATATCTGCTCAAATCATCTGTGAAGGTGAGAAAATAACGATATCCGCCACGAGCCTCAATATTCATTGGACCACATACATCTGTATGTATGACTTCCAACAAATCTGTTGCTCTCTCCATAGTTCCGGAGAACGGCGTTTTAGTCATCTTGTCCATGAGGCATGGTTCGCAAGCATCAAGTGATTCCAAAATCCATCAGTATGGAGTTTCTTCATGTGCTTTACACCAATATGACCTAAACGGCAGTGCCACAAATAAGTTGCACTATCATTATTAACTTTGCATCTTTTGGCTTCATTATTATGAATATGTGTATCACTAAGATCGAGATCCAACAAACCATTTTATTGGGTGTATGACCATAGAAGGTTTTATTCATGTAAACAGAACAACAATTATTCTCTAATTTAAATGAATAACCGTATTGCAACAAACATGATCAAATCATATTCATGCTCAACGCAACCACCAAATAACACTTATTTAGGTTCAACACTAATCCCGAAAGTATAGGGAGTGTGCGATGATGATCATATCAATCTTGGAACCACTTCCAATACACATCGTCACTTCATCCTTAACTAGTTTATGTTCATGCAACTCCCGTTTCGAGTTACTACTCTTTAGCAACTGAACCAGTATCAAATACTGAGGGGTTGCTATAAACACTAGTAAGTACACATCAATAACATGTATATCCAATATACCTTTGTTCACTTTGCCATCCTTCTTATCCACCAAATACTTGGGGCAGTTCCGCTTCCAGTGACCAGTCCCTTTGCAGTAGAAGCACTTAGTCTCAGGCTTAGGTACAGACTTGGGCTTCTTCACTTGAGTAGCAACTTGCTTGCCGTTCTTTTTTAAGTTCCCCTTCTATCCCTTTGCCCTTTTCTTGAAACTAGTGGTCTTGTTAACCATCAACACTTGATGCTCTTTCTTAATTTCTACCTTCGTCGATTTCAGCATCGCGAAGAGCTCGGGAATTACTTTCGTCATCCCTTACATACTATAGTTCATCACGAAGTTCTACTAACTTGGTGATGGTGACTAGAGAATTCTGTCAATCACTATTTTATCTGGAAGATTAAATCCCACTTGATTCAAGCGATTGTAGTACCCAGACAATCTGAGCACATGCTCACTGCTTGAGCTATTCTCCTCCATCTTTTAGCTATAGAACTTGTTGGAGACTTCATATCTCTCAACTCGGGTATTTGCTTAAAATATTAACTTCAACTCCTGGAACATCTCATATGGTCCATGACGTTCAAAACGTCTTTGAAGTCCCGATTCTAAGCCGTTAAGCATGGTGCACTAAACTATCAAGTAGTCATCATATTGAGCTAGCCAAACGTTCATAACATCTGCATCTGCTCCTGCAATAGGTCTGTCACCTAGCGGTGCATCAAGGACATAATTCTTCTGTGCAGCAATGAGGATAATCCTCAGATCCGGATCCAATCCGCATCTTTGCTACTAACATCTTTCAACATAATTTTTCTCTAGGAACATATCAAAAATAAACACAGGGAAGCAACAACGCGAGCTATTGATCTACAACATAATTTGCAAAATACTATCAGGACTAAGTTCATGATAAATTTAAGTTCAATTAATCATATTACTTAAGAACTCCCACTTAGATAGACATCCCTCTAATCATCTAAGTGATTACGTGATCCAAATCAACTAAACCATAACCGATCATCACGTGAAATGGAGTAGTTTTCAATGGTGAACATCACTATGTTGATCATATCTACTATATGATTCACGCTCGACCTTTCGGTCTCAGTGTTCCGAGGCCATATCTGCATATGCTAGGCTCGTCAAGTTTAACCTGAGTATTCTGCGTGTGCAAAACTGGCTTGCACCCGTTGTAGATGGACGTAGAGCTTATCACACCCGATCATCACGTGGTGTCTGGGCACGACGAACTTTGGCAATGGTGCACACTCAGGGAGAACACTTTTATCTTGAAATTTAGTGAGAGATCATCTTATAATGCTACCTTCAATCAAAGCAAGATCAGATGCATAAAAGATAAACATCACATGCAATCAATATAAGTGATATGATATGGCCATCATCATCTTGTGCTTGTGATCTCCATCTCCGAAGCACCTTCATGATCACCATCGTCACCGGCGCGACACCTTGATCTCCATCGTAGCATCGTTGTCGTCTCGCCAACTATTGCTTCTACGACTATCGCTACCGCTTAGTGATAAAGTAAAACAATTACATGGCGATTGCATTGCATACAATAAAGCGACAACCATATGGCTCCTGCCAGTTGCCGATAACTCGGTTACAAAACATGATCATCTCATACAATAAAATTCAGCATCATGTCTTGACCATGTCACATCACAACATGCCCTGCAAAAACAAGTTAGACGTCCTCTACTTTGTTGTTGCAAGTTTTACGTGGCTGCTACAGGCTTAGCAAGAACCATTCTTACCTACACATCAAAACCACAACGATAGTTTGTCAAGTTGGTGTTGTTTTAACCTTTGCAAGGACCGGGCGTAGCCACACTCGGTTCAACTAAAGTGAGAGAGACAGACACCCGCCAGTCACCTTTAAGCAACGAGTGCTCGCAATGGTGAAACCAGTCTCGCGTAAGCGTACGCGTAATGTCGGTCCGGGCCGCTTCATCTCACAATACCGCCGAACCAAAATATGACATGCTGGTAAGCAGTATGACTTATATCGCCCACAACTCACTTGTGTTCTACTCGTGCATATAACATCAACGCATAAAACCAGGCTCGGATGCCACTGTTGGGGAACGTAGTAATTTCAAAAAAAATTCCTACGCACACGCAAGATCATGGTGATGCATAGCAACGAGAGGGAAGAGTGTTGTCCACGTACCCTCGTAGACCAAAAGCGGAAGCGTTTAACATAACGCAGTTGATGTAGTCGTACGTCTTCACGATCCGACCGATCAAGTACCGAACGCACGGCACCTCCGAGTTCAACACACGTTCAGCTTGATGATGTCCCACGAACTCCGATCCAGCCGAGTGTTGAGGGAGAGTTTCGTCAGCACGATGGCGTGGTGACAATGATGATGTTCTACCGACGCAGAGCTTCGCCTAAGCACCGCTACGATATTATCAAGGTGTAATATGGTGGAGGGGGGCACCGCACACGGCTAAGAGATCAATGATCAATTGTTGTGTCTATGGGGTGCCCCCCTGCCCCCGTATATAAAGGAGCAAGGGGGAGGCGGCCGGCCAAGGAGGAGGGCGCGCCAAGGGGGGAGTCCTACTCCCACCGGGAGTAGGACTCCTCCTCTCCTTGTTGTAATAGGAGAAGGGAAGGGAGAAGGAGAAAGAAGGAAGGGGGCGCCCCCCCTCCCTAGTACAATTCGGACTAGTCCATGGGGAGGGGTGCGGCCACCCTTTGGGGCCTTTCTCTCCTTTCCCGTATAGCCCATTAAGGCCCAATACGAATTCCCGTAACTCTCCGGTACTCCGAAAAATACCCGAATCACTCGGAACCTTTACGAAGTCCGAATATAGTCGTCCAATATATCGATCTTTACGTCTCGGCCATTTCGAGACACCTCGTCATGTCCCCCATCTCATCCGGGACTCCGAACTCCTTCGGTACATCAAAACACATAAACTCATAATATAACTGTCATCGTAACGTTAAGCGTGCGGACCCTACGGGTTCGAGAACTATGTAGACATGACCGAGACATCTCTCAGGTCAATAACCAATAGCGGAACCTGGATGCTCATATTGGTTCCCACATATTCTACGAAGATCTTTATCGGTCAGACCGCATAGCAACATACGTTGTTCCCTTTGTCATCGGTATGTTACTTGCCCGAGATTCGATCGTCGGTATCTCGATACCTAGTTCAATCTCGTTACCGGCAAGTCTCTTTACTCGTTCCGTAATACATCATCCCGCAACTAACTCATTAGTCACAATGCTTGCAAGGCTTATAGTGATGTGTATTACTGAGTGGGCCTAGAGATACCTCTCCGACAATCGGAGTGACAAATCCTAATCTCAAAATACGCCAACCCAACAAGTACCTTTGGAGACACCTGTAGAGCACCTTTATAATCACCCAGTTACGTTGTGACGTTTGGTAGCACAGAAAGTGTTCCTCCGGTAAACGGGAGTTGCATAATCTCATAGTCATAGGAACATGTATAAGTCATGAAGAAAGCAATAGCAACATACTAAACGATCGAGTGCTAAGCTAACGGAATGGGTCAAGTCAATCACATCATTCTCCTAATGATGTGATCCCGTTAATCAAATGACAACTCATATCTATGGCTAGGAAACATAACCATCTTTGATCAACGAGCTAGTCAAGTAGAGGCATACTAGTGACACTCTGTTTGTCTATGTATTCACACATGTATCAAGTTTCCAGTTAATACAATTCTAGCATGAATAATAAACATTTATCATGATATAAGGAAATAAATAATAACTTTATTATTGCCTCTAGGGCATATTTCCTTCAGAACATGTCTAAAGTAAGCAGATGGCATATATGATGTCAAAAGTAGGCACTGCAAGGCAACATATGCATGTTATGACTAACATCATCATGCCAAGGTAGAGCAAACACCTTGGGGGTGAATAGGAGTGGCCAGCAGCGTCTGAATCCGCCCCAGAACAGATATCTTCCTCTGGATTACAATCTGGAGAGGGGTGGGGAGGGTTTGCGATTGAACCCACCATGGATCAATGTCTGCATGACATTGTATTGCCGCGCAAAACTCTTCTCTTTTTCTCTACATGTTCAGCATGACTGTGTACAATATCTGACATGCATACGAAAAAATATGGTGAGATTATGTAAGGAGAGCATGCAGAAATTTAGAGTGATGGTAACAACCAGTGGATGGATCGAAAAATAATGATAGAAGGCTGATGATTGCTTTAATTTAATAAAAAGACAGATGATGATTGCTTTACTATTTGTTTCCCACCCAAGATGAACAACATAGGCATACCCTAGGTGAACCAGGTATTAGACAGAGATACTATTCATTGCTTCCTCGATATGTGCCCCACAACTAATTTAGAACTCATGTTTGAACATTAATTTGGACCTGACTTGGAGTCCAAGAGGTGAACTAGACGATAAAGTAGCAGGTAATTTTAAACAATGCATAACATAAGCAGATAGAAAAGAGTGCGACCTCTCTTATGGACCCGTGTACTCCTCAGGTTCATCTACTGAGTCGATGATGGTGATGCCGTTGCTGTGAGTGCCGGCGGCAGGAAAGGAGATCTGAGGCGGCGAAAGACGGTCAGGAGTCGTGATGCCTGGTTTGGTGGATGTTTCTGTCGATGGAGCAGCTCAGTTGAGGTGGACGACGTCGCAGCAGGAGCAGGACAAACCACACAAAGTTCCCTTCGACACCTACCTGTAAGTGAAGTAATTCTGTAAGGTCTCATTTGGCTTGCATGATTCTAAAAACGGAGGGGTAGGAAAAACACCGGAATAGGATAGGAATGCACATGGTAAATAGAGCATTTGTAAACACAGGATTTCTGTCAACTTGAGTGTTTGGTTTACAGGAATTGGAAGAGCAGAGGAATGCAAAGAAACATGGCCAAAATAAAGTGAAACCATATGAAAGCGTGTACAGTTAGAATGTATTCTGCCACTAATGCACTTGGTCTTGTTTTCATGCATAGGATTTTGAAAAGTAGGTCCAGGTGGATGTTTCGCTTCATTCCTTTCAACAAAATGCATGAATAATTGAATAGTAGAGTGCCATTGGAAAATTCCCTATTGCTATGTTTTTCCGTTGAACCAAAATAGCCCTAATGGGTCGACATGAATGTATAGTAATAAGTGATGCAATAAGTGTACAACCTCTTTGCCGTAGCCATGTCGACCTCAGCATCATTGGGTTGGTCGCTGAAGCAGTTGAGGCAGAGGTGGCTGTCGGAGGTGTGGAGGAAGATCTGAGGAATCTGTAGACAGCGTCCAGGGCACTGCTCTATTGTGATGGATCGTTCTGTCGTTGGAGCAGCCCCGGTGAGCTGTAAGACGTCAAGGCTGGAGCAGCACAAGACAGACATCATCAATCTCAAGTGGGATTCTAATAGCATCTCCAATAGATGATGTAAAATATATGTAAAATTTACATCACCAAAAACCACATGACTACAACAGATGAGGTAAAAACTGTTGACTCTGAACTTAACTGTCGAAACTGAAATTTACTGTGGAATCTGAATGTTACTGTCGAAACTGAACGCAATGGTAGCAGAGAGGCACTTGACATGTAGTTTAGGGAGGGCCTGCAGTTCAACTTCAACCTGCACCCCCCTGAGCCGCCAGCCACCACCGGCCGAACCGCCGGCCCCAGCGCCGCCTCGCCGCCCCGAAACAACTCCACGCCGCCGGTCCGCCGCCGCCCCGGCCAGCCCTATAGGCCCCCGCCCCCACCCTGAACCCCAAGATAGATAGTAGGGTACCTCTCCGGCGAGCCCCCGTCCCCGCTGCGGGTGGTTCTTCCTTAACTCCGGCGAGCCCCCCTGAAAATCGACTGACCCAAAAGTCGATTCAGTCGACTGAAGTGTAGCTAAATCGGAGCAGAGCAGCAGCACGAGCGAGGGGGAAAGCAGCAGCAGCAGCGCGTGCGAGAGCCGGAGCAGCAGCAGCTAGGCGACCGAGCGATCGAGCGAGAGCCGGAGCAGCAGCAGCAGCGCGAGCGAGCGAGAGCCGGAGCAGCATCAACTGGGCAAGCGAGCGATCGAGCGAGAGCCAGAGCAGCAGCAGCACGAGCGAGAGCCGGAGCAGCAGCAGCAGCAGCGCGAGTGAGCGAGCGACAGCCGGAGCAGCAGCAGCTGATCCGGCTGGTATGGACGCCACCACCGAAGGGGCCTCGCACTGGGGGAGAGCCGCCGTGGAGATGTCGTCCGCGGCGCCGACTTCAAGGTAGCTGCTCCATGGGGGTGCGGGATGGAGCACCGTCGGCGCCGGGAGGTCGAGCTAAGGAGAAGGTGCGACGCAATGAGTGTACAACCTCTTTGGTGGCGCCGAGTAGGCCTCGGCTTCGTCCGAGGAGTCGGTGAGGATGTTGCGGTTTCGGTGGAGCAGGTTAAGGCGGCGCTATGGGGATGGAGCAGCCGTGATAGACGAGGCGATCGTCGGAGCAGCTCCTTGGAGGTGGAGGATGGGGCGGCTGAACCGGCGGGACGACGAGATGGACGATGGATCCTCATCCGGGGAGGTGGACGAGGGACGTCGAGCTGTTGCGGTGGATGACGTCGTCGGGGAAGAGGCTCCGGCTGAGCAGCGGTGAGGTGGCGGACGGAGGAGGGTGGGGTTTCGCGGCTGGAGCGGAGAGGTTATGGCGGCCTGGGATTTCGAATGGCAAAAAGGAGGCGATGGGAGGGGGTGAACCATGACTTAGGGACGCGCTTATCCAAAATGTAGGGTGTGTTACAAAAGTAGCCCCCCACTGATTTGAACTAGCGGCCCTTTCGGCTCAGGGTTAGAAGGGGGATTTCGCATGTCGGGATTTGGTAGCTGGAGGGAGTTTTCGCGCGCGTTGTAATTTCGGGATAGCAAGGCGCGGGTTGTGAAGGCGCCAGTTTTGGGAGCACGATATCTGAATTTTCGGGATATAACAAGGCGCGGGTTGAATTTTAGGGACAAGCCTAACATGTAATATTGTACTTGTACGTACCAAATCAATTCGCACTTCCCTCAACCAAAAAGAAAACGAAAAAAATAAAACTATTCACACCACACAAAGAGAGAGTCTTGCCCCGTTTTACTATAAAAATGCTATTTAAAGCTACTCATACCAACAATTTAGTGCAATTAAATGCTATTCGGTAGTATGAATCCATGTTATGTCCAATTAGATTTTTTCGCTTGCTGTATAATGCATGTAACCTACTCATACCAACATTTTAGTGCATTCCAAATGTCTATACTACCTCTGCAATTCAAACTGAATTTGAATTCGTTTCTCTATTTCAATAAGAATCTATAATCATGATTGTTGCCAACTTCAACCATCATTCGTGTATTACCTTAATAACACACCACATGATTACTATAGAGATATATATGAACTATGTGTACTACATGAACTCGAATTCTATTTTTTGAATACACTTGATGTTGATTCCAAATAATAGTACATTTGATGTACTAACTATATATTCATAATCTAAACCATGTTCCATACGTGTACACCGTGTTTATCACACATAGTATAGTGCCCCGCCCCCTACATTATGACAAGTATTTAGACCTGAGCTGCAAAAGCCACACATTAGCCCAAATTATGATCAATGTTCTATATATTATACGTAGTACTAGCAAGATGCCCATGCGTTCCACAGAACATCAACATGATCAAGGGGAGGCCTAATTTGCAAATATGGAGAGGGGTGTGGGTATCTTTTTTCAAAATTGCCATAGTTTCCTTCCTATCCGTCAGATATAAATCGGACGACCTATATTGCAGGATGGCACCATCATCAACAACTCCGTTTTTTATAAGAGTAGAGATAAAATATATTATATGTAGTATAACATGTTCATAACCACACCATGTGTATCACCGTTATATATATTCACACATGCGTCGGTTTAAAACACTATGATAAATTCTTCAAATATCCGAATTCGCTTTTTATAATGAAGTATGATCTATATTCATCTTTTACACCCACACAATCCTCTTATCTTTGTAGCTAGCTAGCGCTAACTTTCTCTCGTGCATGCAGACGCCCGCATCCCTCTCACCCTCCCTTAGCATTCTCTAGCTCCATCGCGCAAATTCATCTTTTCACTTTAGGTCGTTCACCCACGGTGTGTGTAGGCCCCTCAGCTCCTTCTTTACGGCACACATCGATCGATATGCCTCTCTAGCCAGGTGTGCCTAGCACAAAACACAAGCTTCCCCTCTTCTCTTATCACCGTCCATGCCTCACTCTCACCACTCTTTTCATCGATATCGTACTCGCACACTCCTCCCCCCTCGATATAGTATGACTCTCGCACCACCTCCTAGATGCATCCCTCTCTCTCTCTCTCCTTCTCCCCGTGCCTCATTTGCTTCTAACACACACATGCATGTATACCGATCGATCTTCCAACATATACCTAGGTCGATTTTAACTATTCCCCCCCATCGATCGACGTACCTCACAAGTTATGTCTCTCCTTTCTCTGACAAAGGACGATTGATCTTCCAATGTAGTTATGTCTGCTTACCATAGCCATATCGCCCCCCCCCCCTCATCATTCGTGCATGCCTCCTGACCCGTCTCTCACACGCACGTGCACAGACAGGCACCATCCCCTCTCTTATTGATATTGCAGGCGTGGCCTCCGGTTGTCTAGCAAGCCTATCCCACCATTTGTTAGAAGCAACTCCACTACCACCCCCTCCAACACTCTAGCTCTGTCTCTCTCCCAACCTTATTCCTCTCCTACACATATGCATGGATGCCGATCGATCTCCCTTAATACATGAGGTAGATCGATCTCCCTTAATACATGAGGTAGGCCTCTCTCCTCCACACATATACCAGCCATTGTACCTCTATAGTTAATTAGGCCTCCCTCCCCCCACCACACACCGATAGTCGAGCGCTGTAGGTAGGTATCCATGCCACAGGGACAAACTGCACATGTCCCCTCTCACGTTCCAGTAGGCCAGCCACTCTATATCTTTGACGTGGGCACACACAAATTCGATGGCACTCTTTATCGATCGCGCACGCGCGCACACACACATCATCCCTCTCTTCGATTCTATGGACACCTCAAGCCGATGATACCTCCACTCTCTTCTCGTGGATCGCCCCCTCTATATATATGATATATCCAGGACTCTATTTCACACATATTGCATATGTTACATTTTTTGGTTGACCCCCACCCCCCAAAAAATTTCTCACGAACCCACACACTATATCTCTCTACGTTTGTATCTCTCTCACACAACCCCACGTAGGTGGTGTACGTATACAAGAAGAGAATAGGTGCACCATGCACGTACTCACGCTTCGTGCCTAGCCACACCCGCGCGGGTACACGGTGGAGCTCATTTCTGTACGAAATGGCAGCCCACGTGCTAATTTGAACGCGTGTAGCGGTTGTTTACCTACGGAGGTCATGTAGCACGCGTGCACGAAACTAAGTTCGACTTGATGCGTTGGCGCGTTATTTTTAAATAAAGTTATATCGCTCAATGGCACGTACACAGAATATAAAATGATTTTTATGGAGAAAAAGGTAGTCCGCTCCACTATGTACAATGGAGCCTCCCTGCCTGGTTTGTCTCTCTTCAGAGTATCTCACACAAGGCTGCGGTGGCCTCTCTCTCTCTCTCACCGTTGGTCAGTGATCCGGCCACATCCCGTCCGGCGGCGGAAAGGGAGGACGTGCATCGTTTCTCCGTTCGACGGCGCCGAGGCAGCACGTCCCGATCTGCGGTACGTGCCGTTCTCTCTGACCAAGCTCTGGCGTGGTAGGGCCTACGCCACCTGCTCGCTGCCGCAGTATGGGCAGATTCCGCACGCTGCCGCTCACTTAGTTACATCCCGACGACCTTCAGGTATCCCCTCTGGCCTTGCTCCACTGCCCGTCTTCCCACGCCGCTGCATGTGGATCTTCCATAGTTCTTTGCACAAAACGTAGCTCGTCCGGCGTACTTTCCATATTGCAATCTCGTCCTCACACCGTTTTAGACAAACACAACTGTGTTGTTATCTTCCCTTAGGACAAGGAATATGCTTCTTTTTTGTCGTCGCAACTGTCATCAACAATATTTGTCTTTTTACAAATTTCAAATGGGCATATTTTAGAGTGTAGATTCACTAATTTTGCTTCGTATGTGTACTCCCTCCGTTCCTAAATATTTGTCTTTCTAGAGATTTCAACAAGTGACTACATATGGAGCAAAATGAGTGAATCTACACTCTAAAATATGTCCATATACATCCGTATGTAGTAGTCCATTTGAATCTCTAAAAAGACAAATATTTGAGTAGTCACTCGTTGAAATCTCTAGAAAGACAAATACTCCGGAGTATATTTAAGAAACGAGGGGGTAATGCACAGCCGCATGGGAGACTCAGACCGGTCGTTGCACCGCATTAATAGTCAGTAATGAGCAGTCAAATCATAAGCCCCACCTTTCCCACTGTAAGTTGCTCGGAAGAAGCAACCATCAATACGCTCTTCTTTGAATCCGCTCATACTACTCCATCCGTCACTGTTTGTAGAGCACGCTTCAGAAAAAGGGAAAATCTCTAGGACCAAGGCGACTAGCGATCGGCCTGAAAAATAGCATTGGTAGTTATAGCACGGCGTCTATTACTAGAGGAAATAATGCTTACACACATGCATGCAGTGCTTCCACCCCGGGTACACACATGCATGCACTTACTCCACTCCATAGTACTACATTGAGAGAAAATTGCGGTTACGACACCCTAATTAATTGAGCATTAAACCAAACGCGTCTAAAGTCTCTCTGGCGCTGGAAATGCATTGAGAGAAATGCATCATAATGAAGCGTGCCCTGTAAACTGTGACGGAGGGAGGAGTAGTATGAAGGTGCAAAACCAAGTACGCGTATGGCCAGTCGGTCAACGCACCTCCTCTTGGCATATCACTGACATATGGGACCGGAGTGTGAGCAAACCTGATAGAGACGAGGGTGTCCCGATCTTTCGATGAGATGATAACTATCGATTTGGTGGAGACGACTTTGACGATCCGACTACAAACATGCACGACGTTGCGCCTTAGCAATCGCTAAACCAACTCCGAGAGGTTATTAACCACGCAGGAGCATGATTAACCTGACCACGAAGGTCTATTCCTGCAAGCAATCGAAGAACAAGCAAGAATATGATTAAGCAGTCTGAATATTGCGAATATGGATGAAGTATTGATTAAAGTGGGGTTTCATAAGCGGTCTTGGTCTGGTCGTTGGACACAAACGAAGTACACGAAGTTGAAGCGATGGCTAACTTTTAACTAAATAAAACCCAAGTCTAAACGATGCCTTAAGGGCTATATTTATAGGGAAAAGAGAGGGGATTTCGTCCACCCTTGGCAAGGTGGGACTAAAACACCTCCTAAGTCATTTCCCCTACAATATGGACTCTAAAAATAGATTACATAGGCCTGGCCCAAAATAAGGTGGCGCAACACCATTAATAAGCTATGGACGAAATTTATGAAAGGCCATCTTGTATATTTCGTCCATCTTCTTGTATGTCATCATGGTGGCTTCAAAGTCCGAAAATCTCCACTTGAACCTCTGTTCTTGTTCTCTTGGCACGCACCTTCATCTCCGTGTTTGACAATGCTCCAATGTTCATCCTTCTTGTCCGTGCTAGGCCCTTCAATTGCAAGCAACACAAATGTATCTAAGTTAGGTAGCATCATATTCTCATAAACACTAGAAACATTACCAAGAAACGAAAGTACCTGATAATTTAATTGGCGTATGCGAGCTCTAGCAATTGTTCCAAGAGGTAAAACAGCAGGGGATATGGGTGTAACTGCGGTAGCCATGTCCTCATCATCCTCCCCTTCTTGAAAACAAAGCCGTCCACGGCGTTGCTTAGTCTGAAATGTGGCTAACAAAAGAGACAAGGTGTACACATTGTATATGTATATGTCATCCATTTTTACTGATCTCAGTTGGGGCACATGTGACATGGTTATACAAGAGCACCCTTCAAAAGTCGTGAAATATAAAGCCAATATATTATCACAAGAAGTCAAAGGCATGAAAATATTGCAACTCAGTTTGCAGATATAAGTGAAGCTCTTATTCATATCAAAAGATTGACAATGCTTATCATTAAACCATCCCAACATTGATGAACCATCACCAAGATTGGAGGTCATATCAAAATGATTAAACATTGGCACAATTATTTTCAAACATATTTGATCCAAATTTGAGTTTTTCCCTGATTCACATGGTTCTTTCGCATCAATAGTTAATTCAATGGGTTCACTCAAAATTGTTTGATCACATGGCAAAGTCAAATCATGAACATAGTCCTCTAAAATAGCTGGTGTGATCAAAGTAGTGGGTAGCTCATCACATGGTTCATTTAAACTGACAAGGCATTCATCATACTCATGTGGAGGTGGAAGATCGGTACCTTTGTCATTACCTCTTATGATCAACAAAGATGATGTAGGCACTCTAGGTGGCGACACGTCACATGGTGGAGGTGATGTAGTGCTCTCAACAATGCATGTTGTTGTCATAGGAGACGCAGTGGTGGAAGGAACAACCATCGCAACTCTTGGGATTTGCACCTTTCCCTTGTTTGACTTGTGGGCAACACGTCTTGTTATCTCCTGTTCAGCTTTGCAAGCAAAGACGAAACAAATGGTCCATAGGATAACATGTTTCATGAATTAGTATCTCCTGAATGTCACGGTTTAATCCTTCCCAAAATCTCTCCATAAAATCTTCTTCACTTTCTTCTAAAGAGGAATGCAACAAGGTAGTTTGTAAACCATCATAATATTTCGTTACGGTGTCACTACCTTGTTTTAAATGTTGCAACTTTTTCATCATGTCACGAGTATAATAAGCGGGGACAAATGTATGTCTCATGGCAAGTTTCAAATCACCCAAGTAGTAGGTATATAATCAGGGTGTAACCTACAATATTCATTCCACCAAACTAAAGCATAACCGGTGAAAGAACCAACCGCAACCTTAACTTTTTTATGTTCATCAAAATTATGGGAAGCAAATATATTATTTATGTCGAACTCCCATTCAATATATAAAGCAGGTCTAAAACGGCCATTAAATGGTGGTATAGAAACATTAACCTGATTATGTGCATTTGGATGTTTGTGCACCTCTCGTGACGGTTGTTGTATTTGCATAGGTGGTGGCACGTCTCCCGCGATCGACAAAGCCCATAAATTGACTCTTGATCCTGTCATAATTAGTAGAAACAAGAAATAATGTTCCTATAACTACTATGATGTGGTGGTAAACGCTCACAGTAAAGCAAATATCATTGTCTTACAAGTTCTTACCATGCAGCAGGTGGTGATCGGCAACCAGCGGTGTCAAGTAACTCCAAAAGGTTGGTAAAGCAATTGCCAGGTGAACGTATGTATACACGGTGTAGAAATATGTGGGGCTGGGTTGGCTTTATATATGTGGAAGAAAAATGCTACAACCACGTTAATGAATGCAAGCTGAAAATTCGTTCAAAGTGATCGAGTGCTGGTCCTAGGCTAGACTGTACTAGAGACGCGAGCATAAGACACGACGAAATTCACGCACTGGCTTGAACTGGGGATTTCTTTCTTTTACTGATCACTCGATCAAAGGAATAGGCACACAAAATGAGCAGTGCTAGTAAACCGTGTCACTTTTTTTAATCAGAAAAGTTGCCTTGTTCCATGTCGACCAAACACACTCAAACTCTGGCTGATGGAACCAAGCACCACTTGTGTTCTTCTTTCAATAATATATAGATGCTGCCAACACCACACGTTGGTACAAGTCTCCTTCAACACACCTTTTTGTCACAGCCAAGTACTAGCACAACAAAGCGCTATGTTTTTTTTCTCCAAAGTCCAAACATGGTCAACAGCCCCACTCTTTCTCTTTATACTTCCAAACATGCATGCACAACCGAACAAGATTCTTTTTTTTTATTCTTTCACGTGTTGCACCTAGTAAGGGAAAACTTCAATGCCCAAAATCTGGTTAGAAATGTCCCTGATGTTAAGGAGGCGCTTTCCTTTTAAACCTCCGAACAGATAAGGGTTTTTCCTTTTAATTTCCTTGAGAATCCAATCTTGCCAAACAAACAAATGTAATCCTACTAGTATGTATCTTCTCTGTGATTCTGTTCTTGTTTTTTTGTCTCCTTCCTTCTTTATCTCCAGAAAATCAGGGATTAACCAAACAGATCAACGCTTGCCTCTTATGTCTGGCTGATTCCTTGTTTCCTTCTATCACTTTCTTTCCTTGCTATGAATACGTGGAATCTTCTTTCTTAAACACCACGTACTTCTCTCTTTCTCTCTCTCTCTCTCCTTGTTTACCACGAAAAAGGATAAATAAACGTTTTGACCATTTCCTTTTCTCTCCGCAAAAAAAAGGATCAAGCGCTCAACACATTCCTTGTATACATTTTATTTCTTTCTTTTTTTTGCTCTCCCAAACGCATCTGACTTTCCAAAACAACAGAAGTACTTCTCCGCAACAAACCTTCCAAACAAAGGACCCGCCGATCTTGTGTATAGATTTTTTTAATGCCAACGATGGGTGGGCGATTCTGATTCCCTTCCAAACTCTGCCTCGTCTTTCCTTCTTTCTTTCTCTCATGCTTTTTTTTCACTCAATTTCCAGAAACGTGATGGGCTAGGACTCCAAACCGAACAGGCTTTTCTTCTTCTTATTCTCGCTGCAAATCCTATCCAAACTCCCAGTACACCTTTTAGTTGATTCCCAAACCGAACCAGTGTTTTCTCTCTCTCCAGAACAGCAAGTGTACCAATCAAATTTGCCAAGATCACAACTTGTAGAACAAGAACCACGGATCAGATTTCTTTTTTTTGTTTACTTTCCAAGAAGCAAAAGTTATAATGGATGATGACGAAGGTGAGAAAAATATATGAGAGGATGGCTATGAAAATAAGGACGAACGAATGGCAATGGTGGCAAACAACAACAAAAATGGCAGTGGAATATGACAATGAGATGGATAATTGTGTTTGCGGAGGCGGCGTGAACAAAACGTGACTAGAACTCGAAACTCTAAATAACACCGAACCAGCAACTCGACACACGATGCAACCGAAAATTCAACAATGCAAAAACAAAGTGGTAATGGCGAAAGGCTCAGACTGTCTGGGACACGGATGAACTAGTCTAACTTTTTTTTGGCTTTTTCTTGGACTCTAGGTATAAAGAACATATGCAAGCTAGATTATGAAAAACTGAAAATTTTCTCACCGAGCAACTGATGAGGACATGGATACCTTGAATACGACCAAAAATATTGCATACATGCATATTTGTGAGGTGGTTTCTAGTGCAAACTATTCAATAATCTATTTATGTTATCCAGAACAAAAATACTTCACACACTTTTGTGTTTTGTCTAATTGCAGGTTCTGGATTCAGATTCGGACTGCACAGACATACCTGACTCAAAACGCCAACAACATTTTCATACGGACTCCGAATTGGGTGATTCTTTTTTTGTTGGAAAGTAGATTTCGTCCTCTTTCCAACCCAATTGGATTCACCTTTAAATTCGTCTGGAGCGTTAAGATATGGACGAAACAATCTGACGCTGCAGCAGAATCCGAGTCAAATAACAAGTCCAAAGGTGTTGCATCACCTCCACTTGGGCCCATGAGCCTTGTACGACCTAGGGTTTGTTTTAGGCTGCCTTGGGACGTCCTCCCACCTCCTTGGCCGCCACCCCTTGGTCCTATATACGTAGATCCATCTAGTAGCTTTTTCCTTGGGATTTGTTTAGTTAAAAGTTAGCCATTGCAACTTCGTGTACTTCGTTTGTGTCCAACGACCAGACCAAGACCGCTTTCGGATCCCCACCTTTATCAATACTTCATCTATATTCGCAATATTCAGATTGCATTATCATATTCTTGCTTGTTTTTCGATTGCGTGCAGGAATAGACCCTCGTGGCCAGGCTGATTGTGCTTCCAGCATCGTTAGTAACCTCGGGAGATTGGTTTTGCGATTGCTAAGGCGCAACGTCGTGCACGTTTGTAGTCGGATCGTCAAAGTCGGCTCCACCAAATCGATAGTTATCATCTCATCGAAAGATCGGGACACCCTCGCCTCTATCAAGTGGTATCAGTTTTCAGGTTGCTCGGTGAGAGTTTTCAGTTTTTACTAGATTAGATTTATTTTCTTACCTATTGTTCAAGAAAAAGCCACACAAAAAAGTTAGATCTATTCATCCTTTGTCCAAGCCAGTCTGAGCCTTTGCAATTTTCTTTTCATTGTTTGCATTATTGAATTATCGGTTGCATCGTCGTGTCGAGTTGCTGGTCTTAGTGTCTAGTTCGTTTAGAGTTTCGAGTTCTGTTCACATTAGTAACATCGCCGCTGCATCGTTATCCTTTCCGCTGTCCACCACCCCATCCATCAATTTCCACCACGTGCTACACATTGTTCATTGTCACAATCATAGTTGAGGTCGTTCACATCTTCGCTTGATCCAATCCGCATCTTATCTAGTTTGTTTTGGAAAGAGGGAGAGAGAGAGAGAAAAAAAGACAGAGAAAAAAAAGAGAAAAAAGTAAAAAAAAAGTCAGATAAAAAAAGAGAAAGAAAAAGAAAAAAGTGTGAGGAAAAAAAAGAGAGAAAAAAAACAACAAAATTCGGATCTATCTAGACTCAATCTCGTAGTTGAATTCGGATTGGAATCTGTTTTGTGCACTGTTTAGTAAAACAGGCATAACTTCCTCGTACGACGTCCGAATTGGCTCCGCGAGTACTCAAAGGAAAGCTAGCGACGAGCCGCATCTAAATAGTTGTAAAGGCAAGTTCAATATTTGGCACCTCAAAATCGGCTTCTAAATAGGTCTTTTTGCCATCCGTAGTTCACGAACACAGCTTATTCCAGTTTTTCAAGCCAGTTTTAGAATTTTTCGACTCCTCATATCAACTCGGAATTGAGTGATTCTTTTTGCGTTTCAAAGCTTGAGTCGGTGACATTTTGAGAAAAATTATTAGAAAACTAGCACAAACTTTTCCCGAGAAAAGTTGAGGAGAAAGTTGTTGATATATCCTGCTTGGCTGTGGTTTCACATCATTATCTTTACTGCTATTGTCATCTTCACTTATATCTTGCTGTCCAGAGCTACTTCATATCCTTTATTGATGCTAGTTGTGCTACGCTGTGACCTTATTAGTGTTCTAGGCTCGCGTCTCTAGTTCCGATCTAGCCTAGGACCAGCACAGTACCGTCGTTGAGCGTTTATTCAACATTGCATCTTTGAATTGATAATTGCTAATATTTTGCTACCATATATAGCCAACCCAGCTCCACATATTTCCACCGTATATACGTACGTTCTCCTGGTAATCGCTTTACACAATCTTCGGAGTTATTTGACACTGCTGGTTGCCTGTCACCACCTACCGCATGGTAAGAACTTGTAAGATATTGATATTTGCTTTACTGTGAGCACTTTACAACCACATCCTAGTAGTTCATCGGAACATTATTCTCGAATTTTGTTTCTTGTTTCTACTAATCATGACAGGTTTCGGAGATAGAAGTTCTTGGACGACAGACACATCATCACCATCACAAGAGTTGGGACGACACACACAAGCACATGGTCAGGTTATCTCTTTACCGTCATTTGAGGGTAGATTTAATCCTGCTATTTATCTAGCTTGGGAGCTTGAAGTAGAACAAGTTTTTAGTCACCATGACTTTTCTGAACTTGAGCGAGTGCGAGCTGCCACTAGAGCATTTACTGGTTTTGCTTCTGTTTGGTGGAGTGTGCATTGTAAGAAAAACATTGATAACCAACCCACAACTTGGAAAGATTTGAAAGATGTAATGAGATAACAATTTTTCCCTCCTAACTATCGTCGTGAATCACTTCGCAAATTTGAACAATTTAAACAAGGCAACAACACTGTTCATGCTTACTACCAAGAGTTCAAATCTCATATGCATCATTGTGACATAGAAGAATCTGAGGATGATACAATGAATAGATTTTTTGGTGGTTTGAACCATGATATTCAGGCACGATTTCAGTATATTCCTCGTTGCATTACTGGTATGTATGTTCGTGCTTGTACCTTTGAGAGACAGTTACAGGAGGATGCATTGGATGACTACAACAACTACTATTCTAGTTCATGCTCACCACCACCGCTTGGTTCCTCCACTGTTGCACCTACTAGAGCAGCCACACCTCAGATTGTGAGCGCGACATCATCTCAAGAGTATGGTACATTGCCATCATCCGTACCTACATCAGCTACATCTTTGCGACAAGGTAACTATAAAGGTATTGATGATATAACTTCACATGAGAATGATGCATGCCTGGTTAACTTGAATACATCATGTGTTGAGTTACCTATTGATTTGAGCGCATCACCTAATTTAGAGAATCATGTTACTGTCATGAATGCATCATGTGATCAAACATTTGAAATACCAACAATTTTGAGTGGACCCAATGAATTAACTGTTGATGCAAAAGAACCAATGTTTAATCATTTTGATATGACCTCTAATCTTGGTGATGGTTTGTGTCAAATGACTTATTGCATGTTTGCTTATTTAAGCATGTTGTAGCATGTAAATTTGATGCAAGTAAGGTTTATTCACCAATGTTGGGATGGTTTAATGATGAATATTGTCAATCTTTTCATATGAATAAGAGCTTCACTTATATGTGCAAACTGAGTTGCAATACTTTCATGCCTTCTACTTCTTGTGATAATATTTTGGCTTTATGTTTTATTAACTATGAAAGTTACTCATGTATACATGTGTCATATGTGCAAAATCCACGGGAAGTAAAAATGGATGACATATACATATACAACATGTACACCTTGTCTCTTTTGTTAGCCACATTTCAGATTAAGCAACGCCGAGGACGGCTTTATTTTCAAGAAGGGGAGGATGATGAGGACATGGTACCTTGAATACGACCAAAAATGTTGCATACATGAATATTTGTTAGGTGATTTCTAGTGCAAACTATTCAATAATCTATTTATGTTATCCAGAACAAAAATACTTCACACACTTTTGTGTTTTGTCTAATTGCAGGTGTATGGGACATTCGTACAATCCACATATGAAGATACGAGAAATGGAGAAGTTTAGGTTCTGTTCAAAAAGTCCTCTCACGTCACTTTTGGGCCAAGAGAAGATAGAGTCCAAGTCTCTCACGTTTTGGATTCAGATTCGGACTGCACAGACATACCTGACTCAAAACGCCAACAACTTTTTCATACGTACTCCGAATTGGGTGATTCTTTTTTTGTTGGAAAGTAGATTTCGCCCTCTTTCCAACCCAATTGGATTCACCTTTAAATTCGTCCGGAGTGTTGAGATATGGACGAAACAATCTGACGCTGCAGCAGAATCCGAGTCAAACAACAAGTCCAAAGGTGTTGCATCACCTCCACTTGGGCCCATGAGCCTTGTACGACCTAGGGTTTGTTTTAGGCTGCCTTGGGACGTCCTCCCACCTCCTTGGCCGCCACCCCTTGGTCCTATATAAGTAGATCCATCTAGTAGCTTTTTCCTTGGGATTTGTTTAGTTAAAAGTTAGCCATTGCAACTTCGTGTACTTCGTTTGTGTCCAACGACCAGACCAAGACCGCTTTCGGATCCCCACCTTTATCAATACTTCATCTATATTCGCGATATTCAGATTGCATTATCATATTCTTGCTTGTTTTTCGATTGCATGCAGGAATAGACCTTCGTGGTCAGGCCGATTGTGCTTCCAACATCGTTAGTAACCTCGGGAGATTGGTTTAGCGATTGCTAAGGCGCAACGTCGTGCACGTTTGTAGTCGGATCGTCAAAGTCGGCTCCACCAAATCGATAGTTATCATCTCATCGAAAGATCGGGACACCTCGCCTCTATCAGCAACCTCAAAACTGATACCACTTGATAGAGGCGAGGGTGTCCCGATCTTTCGATGAGATGATAACTATCAATTTGGTGGAGACGACTTTGACGATCCGACTACAAACGTGCACGACGTTGCGCCTTAGCAATCGCTAAACCAACTCCGAGAGTTTATTGACCACGCAGGAGCACGATCAACCTGACCACGAAGGTCTATTCCTGCAAGCAATCGAAGAACAAGCAAGAATATGATTAAGCAATCTGAATATTGCGAATATGGATGAAGTATTGATTAAAGTGGGGTTTCATAAGCGGTCTTGGTCTGGTCGTTGGACACAAACGAAGTACACGAAGTTGAAGCGATGGCTAACTTTTAACTAAATAAAACCCAAGTCTAAACGATGCCTTAAGGGCTATATTTATAGGGAAAAGAGAGGGGATTTCGTCCACCCTTGGCAAGGTGGGACTAAAACACCTCCTAAGTCATTTCCCCTACAATATGGACTCTAAAAATAGATTACATGGGCCTGGCCCAAAATAAGGTGGCGCAACACCATTAATAAGCTATGGACGAAATTGATGAAAGGCCATCTTGTATATTTCATCCATCTTCTTGTATGTCATCATGGTGGCTTCAAAGTTCGGAAATCTCCACTTGAACCTCCGTTCTTGTTCTCTTGGCACGCACCTTCATCTCCGTGTTTGACAATGCTCCAATGTTCATCCGTGCTAGGCCCTTCAATTGCAAGCAACACAAATGTATCTAAGTTAGGTAGCATCATGTTCTCATAAACACTAGAAACATTACCAAGAAACGAAAGTACCTGATAAATTAATTGGCGTATGCGAGCTCTAGCAATTGTTCCAAGAGGTAAAACAGCAGGGGATATGGGTGTAACTACGGTAGCCATGTCCTCATCAAAACCGATCTCAATTGACGGCAAAATGGCCAACCCGCCGTTCCTTGAGAGAAACGAGGAGCGAGAACACACAGACGGGCTCGCACGGAGGCCAAGATATATTCGAGCATGGTTGATCGATATCATCATTACATGTTGGGCTGCTGTTTTCCACCCTTCTCCGGAATAAATGTGTACTTTATCAGAGATTAAGAAAAATAAGAGTACGGAGGCTCCACCATGCGGTTCTAGTAGTAGTACTACTCGTACTACTAAACTTTGCGCTTGGCTCTTCGTCTCTTCATGAAGTCGAACAATGATGGTACTCCGCATGTTCGGTACTACAGTGTATGCCTCTGGCAATCTGACATCGAATGAACTGATGCATGTCCACCTCCTGGGCGAGGGTACGTTGCATTAGTCAAAAGGTGTAAGCGAGCTTCACCTTGTCCTGCAAGCTTCTCCTCGTTCTGCGAGTTGACGGGACACACCAACAAGTAGTGCTAGTCCATACTCCCTCCTTTCCTGTTAATATGGCTTAATCTTTTTTGCGGGTAAATGAGAGAGCTTTATTCATATCTAAGCATTCTTAGGACGATCAGCCAAGACACTGGTCACTAGGAAGCGAGGTACCCCGCAAAAAAAGAAGTAGGAAGCGAGGTGTTTCATCAAGCCAGCTCTCGGCCACATTCAAAGTGCAGCAAGCACGGTTCGCACAAAGATGCGCCGCAAGGTTTGCTGACCTGTTTACATGCTGAATAACAAAAAAAGAGGAAATATTACCGAGCGCTCCTATTTGTAACAAGATATGATCCAGAATTAAGCGAGAATTGTGGCGAGTGTTCCATGCAATCAACTTCCATTATCACATGCGAGAACCCTCGAAGAGAACCAAATGTGTTGAAGATTGCTTTATCACGTTTTAAAAATATAATAAGAGTGCAGACGCTCCTCCATTCGGTTCCTAGTACTAGTATAGTACATACCTCTATAGACTATAGTAGTAGTACTAGTACTAGTAAACTTTGCGCTTGGCTGTTCGCCTCTTCTGGAAGTGCAACAATAATAGTACTAGTATGGTGTATGCTTCTGGCAATCTGACACCGAATTAACTGTTGCACGTCCACCGCCTGAGCGAAGGACAGCTTGCATTAGTCAAAAGTTTCTCCATGTCCTGTGAACCACCGCGTGCAAGCTTCTCCCGTCCTACAAGCTTCTCCTCGTTCGGCAAGTTGACGGGACACAACAAAGTAATGCTAGTCCATACTGCCTCCTCTCCGGTTAATATGGCTTAATTTCAAACGAGATAAATACACTGTCTGTCACTATATATTTGTAAAAATACGTTCAGTGGACTTCATAATACGGTAATTGCCCTCAATATATACATTTTCCGGTGTTTATACGGTCACTAGCTCACCCTGGCTGAGTATGTGTGTGCATGCACGTGTAGGTTGAGCACTTGAGCGTGACCGTGTGTGTTCCGTCGTGTGCTCAGACATGCATGCATTAGGGCGTCGCGCGCGTTTTTGCGTCCACGTGTACATGTGACTGTTGCATACACGTAGGGGGAGTACGTGTAGGGGCACTAAAGGAGCAGTCAAATCACACAGTAAGTTAGTCGGAAGAAGCAACCATCATTTCACTCTTTAACGACACATACGCAATATAAAATGGTTGATATGGAGAGAAAAAGAAAACCACTATATATACACTAGCAGGAGCCTAAGCTACAAGCCTGCTTGCTTGGGTTGCTCTCTTCACAAGCATAGAATGACGGTGGCCACACCGCTGGTCACATATCCGGCCTGATCCTGCAGCTGGGGGAAGGGAACAATGTTCTGCGTAGACGCGGTCGACATCGGCGAGGGAGAAAATCCACAGTCGGTGCATCCCAATCGGGGGTCACCGCGGTATGGGCCGATGTCGCGTCCCAACCACCCTTCTAGCTACAGCCCGACGTTCGTTTCGAAAATATTAGTGCATGTCAACAAAAATTATACTAGTATCGCTGTTCCGTTTCGAAAAAAAGCATATAAGCTGTTACTTCTTCCCCAAAGGATCTTTATATCCAACAGACACAAAATATCCATTCGACTATTCGAAATTACTTTCTCTGCTGATCTGATGTCGCGGTAATTGATGCATCGCCACCAAAACCCACCATCTCTTAAGCTAAAGTAGACCGAGCTAACCCCTATATTAGCATATTACTAAGATAAACAGAAGGCATTGTAGAATCATTTAGGACGTGAGCTTGTCAATCTAAATGTGGAGGGACACCAGCTTAGCCCCGGCCAGCAGCTTGGGCGGAACTGTGAAGAAGGTCAGCTCCTGCACGGCGACGTCGCCGGGATCCCTGCTGCTTGTCACCTCCATTTCCACCTTGACGGCGTCGGTCCTGCCTTTGGGCTCCCCCGGCGGGCCGTTCGCCCACAGCTTGGCCACGTAGTGCGGCAGTGGGGACGCCCCCGCTCTGATGCAGACGACCAACACGGCGATAGGCAGCCGATGTCGAGCACGCCGCCGACCAAGAAAAACGTGCGGCCGTCCTCCTCCGCGAACAGCAAGAGCCGTGGCTCCGACAGTGGCACTTGCAGCTGGAGCGCCTTGCCGTACTGGATCCTGTGCACGGGCATGGGATGCACGGTGCTGATGTGGTGGGAGAGTGCCGGCGGCGGGCCTTCGTAGCCGCAGACGGGCACGGGGCATTTGCAGGGCGCGAGCAGACACACGCTCTGGTGATCGGCAAGCTTGTGGTAAGTGACGTAGAGCCCACAGCCTTCGTGCGGGCACTCCACCCTCACCAAGGAGAGGACGGCGTCCACCGCCGTGTTCCGCACGTCGAAGCCACCGCCGCGCTCGCACTTCTGGCACTGCCGCTGGTTCCCGGGGCGCTCGACGCGGCAGTCCACGCAAGCCAGGTGCCCTCCCTTGCACTGCACAAATCAATCGAACAACACATCAATCAAGAAACATGCACCTTGCTCGATCAGCCAAACGGACGAGGTGTATTCGAACCTCATACATTGGAGGCTTCAAGGGGGGAGGCACAAGGGGCAGTGGAGCAAGGTGAGGTCCATCGAGACCATAGAGAGCTCCATCGTCGGGTCCTGTTCTGTCTGCATGATCTTGCCCTCCTCATGCACAACCATATCTCGCTTTATTAGGGCCGGGGCATTACAAAGCTTTACCGTCACATATTCATACTACTTCAAGGTGCATTAAATCAACACATGCAAGTATCAAAAGGAGAGTCACGGCATGCATGCATGCGTTGTAATTAATGCATCGGTAAACTCAAATTATTGAAATATATCGAGTGCAGTGCTTTGATGTGTCGCATCAACTCGTACAAGACTGAGAACTTTGATTACTACAACGCCCTCTCGCCTTAACCGCACCTGCCTTTGGCTGCATGACAGGTGGGCCACCGACCTGTTGGGCCCACCCGTCATGGACGCAAAGGCAGGAGCAGTAAGTCAATGAAGCTCCATCCCTCCCTCGCCCATGAGAGTGGTGGCTGGCAGGACTAGGAGAAGCTTTTGTTCGCTACACGCTCTCCCTCCCGTACGCGGTGGGCATGCAGTAGTTCAGTCGGTGTCAGATGGCACTTCCTCGAGGCAGATCCCTCCTCACTTCCTTGAAGCTTCTTGTCCTCTCCCTCCCTCCCTCTCGCACCACCCGTGAAGGCGCCTCGCCGTATCCGCGCTCCATCTAACCCTGCTATCCAAACACCTTTTTGGTTAGAGTTAGTTCAGGGTTAGTTCAGGGTTAGAATCTAACTCCAACCTCTAACTGAGTTAGAGTATCCAAACAGGGCCATTGTTCGACTTCCGAAGAGGCGAAGAGCCAAGCATAGCCCGGACGCTCGTGTGGTAGTTTCATGTGTAGAGTAGTCTAGGATAGCGTGTACCGTGCCTGTAAGCTTAAAATCGTTGGGGTCGGCTCCATGTTATATTTTTTGGTTAAAATAATCTTCTGGCCCTACCTGTCATCCTGGTGATTCTAGTTTGCATGCTCATCTGATCAAGACAGGAATATATATTTTAATTTGTGGCGGGGTAAATGTTAGAGGTTGCAGCAAATGGAGTATTGTACACTGCGGGTCTTTCAGCCAAGTTTAGAGGCAACCATGTGGGGCCAGTGCTATGATGTGTCGCGTCAACTCGTACAACAAGGAGAAGCTTGATTTTACTACTGCACGCCTTCTCCCTCGCCCATGCGCGGTGGCTCGCAGACGAGGACAGGCTTTTGCTTATCTCTCCCGCTCGCGGTGGACGGACATGCAGCAGTGGATGCGAACATGCAGCAGTGGATTCGATACTGTAGAAGTAGTAGTAGTAACATCATTGTTCGTGTTCTCGAAGAGGCGAAGAGCCAAGTGCTACCCGAACGTGGCAGTTGCGAACCTTGGAGCACGCATATAGCCAGGCTCTTGCACGAGACAAAATTGCTATGTGAGCCCACTATTGTAGTACTACTTGCTAGTATAGCCCTGTATACCAGAAAGGAGTATTTGCCTTTCTAGAGATTTCAACAAGTGACTAGACTACACCGAGACAGAGTACATATGGAGCAAAATGAGTGAATCTACACCATAAATAAATACGTAGTTCTCTCGTTTTGCTCTCAGCCTTGGTCGCGGTGCACAATATTGAGTATACTAGTACTATCATCTTGAAATTTACGAAGTCACCATTGAGGGAGTCCTGGACTAAGGGGTCCGCGGGCGTCCGGCCTGTTATCTGTTGGGCCGGACTGATGGGCTATGAAGACATGAAGGCCGAAGACTATACCCGTGTCCGGATTGGACTCTACTTGGCGTGGAAGGCATCTAGGCGATCGATTATGAAGATTTCCTCCTACGTAACCGACTCCATGTAACCCTAGATCTCTCCGGTGTCTATATAAACCGGAGGGCATAGTCCGGATAGGACAGATTCATGACCATATACTCATAGGCTAGACTTCTAGGGTTTAGCCATTACGATCTCGTGGTAGATCAACTCTTGTAACAATCATATTCATCAAGATCAATCAAGAAGGAAGTAGGGTATTACCTCCATAGAGAGGGCCCGAACCTGGGTAAACATTGTGTCCCCCGTCTCCTGTTACCATCGATCCTAGAGACACAGTTCGGGACCCCCTACCCGAGATCTGCCGGTTTTGACACCGACAATCATAGGCACCTCGTCGTCGACGGGAACGTCTCCTGACACGCGATAGACGCGAGCGGCGGTCGCCTCCATAGGTGTTTGAATGCCAAGGAGGGAGAGGGTAGCGGTTCCCGAGACGTTGAATGGTCAATGATGCATCCTCAAATTACTCTACATGCAGAGGGAATTAATTGGCGAAGCAGAATAAAGCCAGCATGATGTGAATGCAATAGAGTTTGGATTCTCATATAAAGGCGCCCCACCACTCCAATCCATCTACTCCTTAGTCTCTGCGCAACACTCCTCACTCCAATCCAAGACCAAGTGACCAGGAGCCAGAAGCACCTATGGAGGCGATGGTTGCGAGCGGCAGGCGGCTGTGCCAAATCATCCAAGGCGCCGGCCTGCGGCCCCGCACCGTGTTTCTAGACGGTGCTAGCGACCGCCGGCGTCGTAGCCCTCGCCGACGACGGCTTCGCCTCTCGCATGGACGACACGATGGTCAACTCCATCTGCAAGTTCGCCGCCATCAAGAAGCGTGTAGAGAAAGCTCCTACTTGTCCTGCCAGCCACCACGCTCATGCGCGAGGGAGGGACGCAGCTTCATTGACTTACTGCTCCTGCCTTTGCGTCTATGACAGGTGGGCCCAATAGGTGGTTGGCCCACCTGTCATGCAGCCAAAGGCAGGTGCAGTTAAGGCACCGGAGCTCTGTCCGCGAGGGAGAGGGCGTTGTAGTAATCAAACTTCTCGGTCTTGTACGAGTTGACGCGACACATCAAAGCACTGCACTCGATATAAGTCTTTTTACACATTTCAAATGGACTACTACATACAGATGTATGTAGACATATTTTGCTTCGTATGTAGTCACTTGTTGCAATCTCGAAAAGACTTATATTTGGAAACGGAGGGAGTACAACGCATGCATGCATGCCGTGACTTCCCTTTTGATACTTGCATGTGTTGATTTGATGCACCTTGCCAAATTTTGACTATAAATTTAACTAACCAAATTTTCATGCATGTCGCAAAAAATTACGGGGCTGTTTGGATTGTGACTATGGTTGTCTTATGTTGCCACATTATTTTTCCCACACTTGCCACACTTGCCTAACTTGACTTGCTCAAATTGTTAGACACACTTTGGCTTGCCTAAGGGAATCTTGCCACACTTTTTGTGTCTATGACATGTGGGGTTCACTGCTAATAAAAAAATTCTTATCTTAGGTGTGGCTAATAAAAAAGACTTATATTTAGGAACGGAGGGAGTAGAAAATATAAATAATAATGCATGTTGGGGCAACCCACGTTTTCAATAATTTTAGCCGTGGGCTTGTTCACAGTTTTTACGAGGGGGTGGTTGTTCATTTAATGGAGGGACTTGTACCAGATTTGAACGATACAAAGTGCGACCTAGCACACCGTAACACCACTTGGAACAAGCGGGTAGCTATCTCAAAAAAACAATCAATAACTAAAAAACGGCGACCTGGCACGTAGTACACAATTTTAAACGATTGTTTTGATGGAGTGAAAAAGGAAAACTACCCCACTACGTATATATAGGCCGGAGCCTCCGCGCTTGCTTGCTAGGGTTGCTCTATTAAAAAAACAATGTCTTTCTATCCTCTCCAGATCTAAACAAGATAGGGGTGGTAACAATGTCTTTCTCCCTTCAAAAAACACTGTCCTTCTATCCTCACCGCTGGTTACAGATCCGGACGTATCCCCCTCCACCGGTGAAGGGGGGAGGGGCAGCGTTTAGCCCGTCGTCGACAGCGAGGGAGGAGACCCACTGCCGGCCGCACTGTTATCTCTGGCCGAGCGCCGGCGCGGGAGGTCCTCTGATCCCTTCGTCGTTGCCCTACTGTGGGCGGATCCGGCCTCCCACCACCCACCTATCCACATCCCGACGACCTTCAGGTATATCTTCCTTCGAAACTGCCTTAGCTCTACTTCCCCAGCTCGCTACGTCGCTGCATGTGCATCATTTTCTGCCTCTCAGCCCCTCTCGATCGGATGGTCCAACATCACCTATTTTTTTTCTTCTATCGTTAGAGGTAAAGCTACTTCATGGAGTCGAATCTTGTACTTGGTTCAAACAAGAAATAAAGTGGGGGTGGGGGAATTTAGTATGTAGTACATCGGACTTGGTACAAACAGGAAGGAAAGGGGGTGAAAGTAGTACAGACTGGTCATCCAACCGGTCTCTTGGTCGAAAAGGGAAATATAGGGGTAACGCTGTACACAGTGGTATGACCAGGACTAGATTTGCTATCCACACATAGGAGTAGGTGTTTAGAGTGAACAAAAATGGGACCAACCCAGATATGTTTCTTGGATGTTTGTTTCTCGGTGCAACAAACTATGAATCACCACTTTATGCCCATGTTTGGTACATGGTGCTGGACTGCTGGTGCACCCACTGTCGCATGCCCTTATACCAAATATTTAGCTGTTCTTAATCTAATGCCCCTGGTAAAAATGAAGCCATGCCACTGTTATAAGCCATGACAAGTTTAGCCAAATGTTTTTGCCTGTAATTGTTTGAGACTCTGACTGTTTCATCTGTAGCTTTTTGTGCAAACAGGGATATCCATTTCACATGGTTGTTGTTGTGACCTTTTGGTGCACTGCACAAAACTCTTCTTAAAAGAAGTGACTTTTGTGCTGTTTAACTGGAATGTCAGAATGGAACAGTTGGTTCATTTTGGTGGAACTGCACAAAGGGAGATCTGTGTTCCTATCCTCATCATCCATATTGGCACCATAACCTTCCTTTAGGTAAGAATGATATTTAATGCATGTGTTCATCTCTATTTTGCGACTGCCATGAGAAAATAATGCTACTTTTTACTAGTACACCTGTACTCCCTCACTGACAAAACTAGTTCTGAAATAGAAGGCCAATCATGTACTTGGTTTCACCAACTGGTGAGGAGAATGAGAAACAGAGCATGAAGAGGAAGAAGAAGAAGAGTAAACAGTGCCAGTGCGATCTTGCTGAAGCCAGAGGCCTCAGTCGAGGCCATTCAAGGGCTCCGGCAACGACTACCTTACATGTGAAACAGTCCTCCAGGTAGCCCTTCCACTTCTGCTGTCTCACTTAATTAATTAGGAGTACTTAAGTACCACTAATTTATTGCTGCCTAATTTTCCTGTCGGAGTTAAACAAATCTTTAGTAGCACCCAATGCTGAATCATGTACGTGTGTATGTTTGTCTATGGAGGTGAATCATGTGGTGGAGCAGGGAGGGAATGCTAACTTTACCCATTAAGATAATGAGGGTGCTTCTATTTGTTAGTGTATGTTTCATCAACTAGTCCCACTATTACAGTAATCTCACTCTCTCAATATATGTGCCAACAGGGATGCTCAATTTTGGTGGAACTGCACAAAAACTTTGGGTGCTTCATTGCCTCGACAGCTTCCTTCCTTTCCTGTTAGTCGCTAATCTTGGCTTGCATTCTTCCTTTGCTGTCAGTCGCTTGGCTTATCTCGACTTCCAGTCAAAGGAAATAGTAATTGATATGCTACCTCACACAGGTTGGTACTGGTCTTTATCCTGATTATTGTGCTTGTCATATGTATTGGTAATTTGGTATTGTGCTACTGTTTGCCGATTTCATAAAGGAGTAACTTGGAGCCTGAACACGCAGGCAAAGCATTACATCGGGTGATTTCAGTAGACCTGCACAAAAAGATCAGATGGACAGGTACTTATGCTGCTGCTATGTACTCCAAAGTTCACTGAGACAAGCATCGATGTTGACAAGAAGAAGTGCCTATATTCATTCGAGTATCAACCGGCGTCAACCAATTGTCAAACTCCAAGTATTAGGAGAGTGAACGCCAAAAATATTGCTTGGCGCATAGCCTAGAAAAACGCAGTCCAGTCTTTGGTCCCAACTTGTGCCTTTTGGTTATCGTCACATATGGTAGCGAACTGTATGGCATGGAGTCTAAAGATTCCAGACAAGTTGGTTGATGCATATATTCATCTAGCACTTAATCAGTCTGCACGCCAGGGATGCTCCATTTCAGTTGAACTGCACAAAAAATTTGGGTGGTTCATTTTCTCAACCGCCTCCTTTCTCGTCTGCAATGTAGAATCTTGGCGAGATACATGACCAAGATGAGCCAGTAAACTAGTTGGATGAAAGTAGTGGCCAAGTTGCTCAAAGCTCCCTCGGCACGAGGCCACTTTTCGAGGATAAACCTACAAGCAAAGTTCAAATTGTCTGTGCTGCCTCTTATGTACTCGAAAGTTTACTCGTACAAGCATTAATTTTAGCAAGAAGTACCTCCAACTGAACACCATTTACCAGTCTGCAATGTAGAATTTTGGCGAGCTACAGGACCAAGATGAGCCAGTAAACTAGTTGGATGAAAGTAGTGGCCAAGTTGCTCAAACCTCCCTCGGCACGAGGCCACTATTTGAGGATAAACCAACAAGCAAAGTTCAGATTGTCTGTGCTGCCTCTTATGTACTCGAAAGTTTACTCGTATAAGCATTAATTTTAGCAAGAAGTACCTCCGACTGAACACCATTTACCAGTCTATACCCTAGGTAATTAAAGTTCGTCCATGGATCATATTGGCTGTGATCTCAATCAATTGGATGCATAAACATACTGAACATGTGTATATCTGAATCTTTTTGTGAATTATCTATGAATATTGTTGTGTGATCTATCAATCATTTGGATCCATAGACATGCTGAACTTGTGTATATATGAATCTTTTGAGTTGTTGATAGTGAATGTTGGCTATGAATATGAACGTGTCCTGTGAACCTGAGTTTGACACGAATGTTTACCTTTTATGTTGTGCTTGTGTGTGAACTTGTTAGTATGCCTACTGTGGGGTATGTGACGTGTGGGTGTCAACGACACACCTTCCCGAGAAGAATTGCACCTGCTTTGTTAGGGTAGCAACAGCGCATCAGCTCTTTTTAATCTTTTTGCTCTGTCTTGCCCCCTCCCCCGCTCAACCCCTGCCGTAATGTTTTCGGCCTCAAAACAAACATAGTACTGTGTTGTTTTTGGGGCTTGATGAAAAATTGAGTGCTGGTTTCTATAGGTTGGCCCGCCCAGCAAATGGGCTGCTGGTCCACCACGGACTGGGACGCTAAAAATACAAGTTGTATGGTGCAGAGGCAAGTAAAAAAACGCCATCAAGAGCCATCCACTAAAGGAAAAAAATCACACCTGATGTGCTTCTTCAGTCGTGCCGCCGGCCCCCTCTATAATCCAGTTCGCTCGGGGATCTGATATCATTTTTTTCCAGAGGGCGAACAAGTATTAGCTAGGCCTAGGTTTTGTATTTTAACATGCGTAGCCCACGACATATGGGTGACAATGGTTTCAACTTATTTTTTTAGGTCCATACCAGCCTATGGGCTTTTTCTTAAAGATCGGCAGCCCAATGTATTTTTTTAACACATTATATATATTTATATTATTACTATTATCGTATATTTTATAGAGACTTATATATACATTATGAAAACATCCCACGTGTTATTAACTTACAAAAGTAAATGTTTAACAGAAGTTGGCAAGGAAAATCCTGGTTGTTTTTGACTCACAGGCAAGGAAAATCCTCGTGATTGCGTACAAAAGCTTGCGAAGATTTTAAGGACCAATATAAAAATAACGCGCTCATTTTTATTTTGAGCAATAACCCGCTAATTTGTTAATTATGTATATAAAAAATGTGCCTCTCCGGTTTATTTTTGATATTAATTGCTCCTTCTAACATAACATTATATATATAACGAGCCCAGCTAATTCGTGTATTTGAAGGAAGTGCAAATGGGCTGGGATTTCTTAGATAATATAAATGGGCCACATTGACGCGAAATTATTTGTTCACCCAGCCCAGCAAATGGACTGTACATTATAGAAAACATGGGTTAAATATATGCCACATTTTTGCAGGCTGACATGTGGGCCAATAGGTAGAAGCCTACACAGGGCGTTGTCAACTTGGTCGGCATGCACCTTCAATCTCTCGTCTTCTTCCTCCAGCGTCGCCGGGACCGCCTGGTCCGGCCTCCGGCGCTAGCGGCTCTGCTTAGCACGCATCGCTGCGAAGCGCTACCCCACCGCCGGCCAGGCTATCCCTCCACCCCTCCACACCTCCTGTTATTCTCCACCGACTGCAGCCCGACGCCGCAGCAGAACCAGTTATAACCCTTCTCCTCCACTCAATCTGCGACTCCACTGCCGCGTCTTCCCATCTCCGAGTCGTTCCCGTCCGAGGCCTCGCCGTCGTCCACCGCCTTGCTGCGCTCGGTGCGGCGTGGTCAACAAACGAGAGTCATCGGAAGAGGACTGTACGTGGAAAGCCTGACGGCTGGGACCCACGAGGTCCATGGTCGCACGCAAGGAAAGTTCCTCCTTATTAAGTTGGAAAAAATGTTTCCTCCACCTGACAGCTGGGACCCACCGGCTGTATCTTCGCACGGAAGGAAGTGCCTCCTTGTTATGCGAAAAAAATTATTCCTCCCGTTGACAGCTGGGACCCATCAGATTTGGTGGCTGACTTGTGGGCCTACTAAGCGGACGTGTACGCAGGGCTTTGTCAACTTAATCAACAAATGATTCTAGCAGCTGGACCGTTGGATGTTAATCCAACAGCCGTGCTCCTTCTTCAACCTCTGTTCTTGCTCCTGTCTCCCGTGGGCGGCACCGCGGCTGTGCTGCCGCGCACCCGAACCAGTCAAGTTTCCCACTCCTCTCCATCTGCGACTCCACTGCCCCGTCTTCCCCATCTCCGGGTCGTTCCAGTCTGGGGCCTCGCCGTCGTCCACCGGCCTTTGGTGCACTCGACATGGTGTGGTCAACGTGGTCAACAACCGAGAGTCATCGGAAGATGACTGTACGTGAGAGGCTGACAGTGGGGACGCACCACGCCCATGGACGCATGCATGCAACAGAACGCGGCGTGGTCAACGTGGTCAAGGAACGACTTCCATCGGAAGTGTACTGTACGTGAGAGGCTGACAGCTGGGTCCACAGCCGCAGCAAGGATGTGCCTCCTTATTATGCGGAAAATAATGATTCCTACACCTAGCAGCAGGGACCCACCGGACGGGCCACCGTATTTTGCGAAAAAATGTTTCCCCCTGACTGCTGGGGCCCACCAAACAGGTCACCGTATTTCGCGAAAAAACGTTCCCCCCGCTGTCAGCTCGGACCCACCGGAAGTGCCTCCTTATTACGCACAAAAAATGAATACTCCCCCTGCTAGTTGGGACCCACCTTGGTGGGTGGCTGACTTGTGGGCCTACTAAGTTGACGGGGACGGAGTGCTTTGTCAACTTAGTCAATATGAATGATTCTAGCTCCAGTGACCGTACGATGTCCATCCAACTACCATAGTGCTTCTTCAACCTTTGGTCTTCTTGCTCCAGCCGCCGGTCGTGCCGCATGCTCCTACCTCCTGTGGCCGGCTGTGCTGCCGCGGAGGCCTCACCGCCCCCTACTATTCCCACTGCTGGCCAGGCCCTGCGGCGACGTCAGCCTCACACCGCAGCCGAACCAGTGAACCCTCGTACTCCTCTCCGCGCGGGCTTCCACTACCGCGTCTTCCCCGGCCCCGCGTCCTCCCCTTCCTAGGCCTCGCCGTCGTCCACCGCCCTGGTGCTCTCGGCGCGGCGTGGTCAAGGAACGACTTCCATCGGAAGAGTACTGTACGTGGAGAGGCTGACAGCTGGGTCCACGGCTGCAGTAAGCAAGTGCCTCCTTATTACGCGCAAAATAATTATTCCTCCACCTGACAGCGGGGACCCACCGGACGGGCCACCGTATTTTGTGAAAAAAACTTTTCCCCCTGACTGCTGGGACCCACCAGCTACATCTTCGCACGCAAGGAAGTGCGTCCGGGCAAAAAAAGAAAAAACGATTCGACCCCCTGACTGCTGGGACCCACCAGCTACATCTTTGCAGGCAAGGAAGTGCCTGACAGTCGGGACTGATAGAGGCAAAGGTGTCCCATCTTTCGATGAGATGAAGGATATCGCTTTGGTGGAAGTCGACTTTGACGATCCGACTACGAACGTGCGAGGACGTCGCGCCTTAGCAATCGCTAAACCAACTCCGAGAGGTTATTGACCACACCGGAGCACGATCAACCTGACCACGAGGGTCTATTTCCTGCGAGCAAATGAAGAACAAGCAAGAAACTAAGATTGCAATCTAGATATTGCGAATATAAGATGAAAGCTTTATTGATCAAGGTGGGGTTCTGTGACGCCTTTGTCTGGTCGTTGAACACAAATGAAGTACGCGAAGTTGCAGCTATGGTGAACTTTAATCTAAACAAAACCCAAAGTCTAAACGGTGCCCTAAGGGCTGTATATATGGAGGAAGAGGGGGGGATTTCGTGGCCCTTGGGGAAGGGGTCCGAAACCAACCCTATCTCTTGTCTCCCCACACATACGGACTCTAAAAACAGCCTATACTTATGTATTTCGAAATTACATGGGCCTGTCCCAATAATAAGGTGACGCGGCACCTAGAATAGCCTCTAGACGAAATTTATGAAGTGGCATCTTGTATATTTCATCCAAGGCTTCATTCACTCCTTATGGTCGCTTCAAAGTCCTGAAATCATCACTTGTAACTCCGTTCTTGTTCCCCTTGCGCATGCCATCAACTCCATGCTTGTTCTTGCTCCAATCACTACAGGAAACAGCTATTTTGCCGTCCGCCACGGCGGACGGCAAAGGCTCGAACGGCGGACGGCAAAGGCCTTTGCCGACAGCCGCGGATGGCAAAAGGCTCCGGCAAAGTAGGCTACGGTAAACAGTGCCTTTGCCGTCTGCTTTTTATGGCGGACGGCAAAGAGTCCTTTGCCTACAGCGGCGGATGGCAAAGAGGAGGGACGGCAGAAATACTGGACGTCCGCCAGCGTTAGTCCGTTAGGCGGCTAACGGCGGCCTTTGCCGTCCGCCAGCGGACGGCAAATTTGAGCGCCTCTTTGCCGTCCGCCAGTTGACGTCAGCAATGCATCAGCGCCCGCTGTTTTTTGCCGTCTGCCACGGCGGACGGCAAAGGCAAAGTCTTTGCCATCAGCTTAGCTTTGCCGTCCGCCACGGTAGGCAAATTTGCCAAATGGCCCATCTCTCAGGAAGCACAGGTGGGCGCCACGTGCCCCCTTTGCCGTCTGCCACCGATGGCAAAGGTGTCTTTGCCGTTCGCGGCGGACGGCAAAGAGCCTGCACTGCCTCTTTTTATTCTGTTTTTCTTATATCCAACAATTATCACAGGAAATATATCACAGCAAATATATCACAGGAGCCAGCACATATATATCCAACATAATAAATATCCAGCACATATATATCCATACATACATAGTAGGTTACACATAGTTCCATCGATCCATACATATTACAATATGCAAAGTTTCATCATAGCAATCTAGTTTCATCATAGCAAGCGAGCAGAATACAAGAAGTGCATCAAAGGAAAAAACAAGCAATCCATCATAGAAAGCTGGCTTCCGTGAAGTGAACGAAACCTGAAAAATGACAAATAAGAAAGTTAGAAAAAGAAGACTAGAAGAAGAATTAGACTAGAAGAAAAAGAATAGAAGAAGAAGACTAGAAGAAGAAGTATATGCCATTTATTAGCTAACTTAGGTGAACTGGATCATTTATGAGCTAAATTAGTTGAAATGGATCGTTTATGAGCTAACTTAGGTGAAATGGATCGTTTATTAGCTAACCTAGGTGAAATGGATCGTTTATGAGCTATCTTAGGTGAAATGGATCGTTTATGAGCTAAGTTAGGTGAAATGGATCGTTTATGAGCTAACCTAGGTCAAATGGATCGTTTATGAGCTAACCTAGGTGAAATGGGTCGTTTATGAGCTAACCTAGGTGAAATGGGTCGTTTATGAGTTAACCTAGGTGAAATGGGTCGTTTATGAGCTAAGTTAGGTGAAATGGATCGTTTATGAGCTAACCTAGGTGAAATGGATCGTTTATGAGCTAACCTAGGTGAAATGGGTCGTTTATGAGCTAACCTAGGTGAAATGGGTCGTTTATGAGTTAACCTAGGTGAAATGGGTCGTTTATGAGCTAATTATGCAATTTTTGACATAAGTTAGCTAAGTACATATCGTTTTAGAGCTAACTTAGGTAAAATGGATGGTTTATGAGGTTAGTAAGCTTATTAAGTCATTTTGGAGGAAAAGAAGCTAACTCTAGGTCATTATGGTAAGCATATTGGAGGAAATAAAGCTAAGTCTAGGTATTTATGCATTTGTTAAGCAAAACACTAGAGAAACTTACCGTGATCAGGGAGGTGTAGGAGCGGGGTGGCTAGTGCCGCTACCTGGAGAAGGATCGTGCGATGCGTTTCTGGAGTTAAGCTGCACCAAAGATCATTTCCAATGTCTCGTTAGCATTACGACACTCAAATGTTAAGACTAGCAAGTAATGTCCATTCAAATTAAACTCACCGTGCTCCCAGGAGCAATCACTGGCATCGGCGGAGCGGGCTGACCGGACTTCTCGCACACAGACTGCACATTTGGTTTTCAGAACAGAGTCATACTAGTTAGTAATGAGACTCAAATGTTAAGACTAGCAAGTAATCTGCAGAAGAAACTTACCACAAGGAGCTCGTACATGGCCCTTGCCTGCATGTCATTCCGTGCCCTCTCCTCCTCCATCATCTTTCTCATCCTCTCCTCCATCTCCCGCTGCCTCTCCGCCGCCTCCGCCAGAAGTTTCTCCGTTCTATCTCTCTCAGTCTGTATAGCAGCCTGCAACACCACTCACATGACCATTTGTAATCATTGATGGAAGCGCACACAATGTAATGGAGAAAGATAACTGA
The DNA here is from genome assembly GCF_018294505.1 of Triticum aestivum. Taxonomy (NCBI): domain Eukaryota; kingdom Viridiplantae; phylum Streptophyta; class Magnoliopsida; order Poales; family Poaceae; genus Triticum; species Triticum aestivum. The sequence goes on from NC_057808.1 coordinate 190,791,141, forward strand.
GTACGTATCACTAACCTTGATGGCGAGTTGCACTGGCCGTTCACGAGGCCTTATCTCAGGAGCGGAGCTCGACTGGCGCGCCTTGATCTCCGGGAGAGTGCTAGGACAACGGATAAGTCCATCTCCAATGGCTATGGAGCCATGGGACCTCCCGCCACCAGATATCATCACCAGCTCTGGATCAATGGGACCCTAGCTCGGGTTAAAGTCCTCCCCTTTCCTCGCCTTCCCCTCATCTCTATATCTCACGAGCTTGTTGTGGGAGGAGATGTTGGTGAAGTTGTTTGCATCATCGAGGTCAGACTGAGAGAAAGCCTTGACTTTCTTGAAAGAGCCAGTGTGGGCCATGGCATACAGGTCGTACACCTCTGGCACCTTATCCGCCTTATTGTAGCGTGCCTGAAAGAGAGAAACAATGAAAATTAGTAATTAAAGGGCTCAAGCTAGCATGATGAATGAATTGCATGAATCATGAAGCAAACCACATACCCAATTGCGCCCGAACTGATATAAGTTGGAGCTGCCTTGATGGTGTGGCACACCTTCCATTTGGGCACGTCTGTCCTTGGCCTCGTTGTGGAGGGCTAGCCCTTCTTTTGAGCACCACTCATCGACCAACACCTCCCAACAATCCATCCGATCCGCACACCATCTCGGAGGCGCCTAAGTTAGCAAATAGAAACTTGAGCGCTATGGCTAAGAATTACTAAATGAAGGAACTTAAGTAGAAGGCCTTAAGAATTACCTTCATGTACTGCTCCTTACTCAGGAACTTATCGCGGCACGCCGGCTTGGTCTTCTTGATACCACGCAAGGCGTAGTAGTCTCGAACAGCCTGCACCCGAGCCTCGTGCCGTAAGTTCTGGAGTAGGCGCTTGCAGACGTTCTGGATAACATTTGCCGCGTCCTCCTCATATCCCTCCTCACACCTGTAGAATGTCTGCAATCAAATGAGACAATATTGATTAGTACAATTAATAACTAGCTAGTTGAAGATTTTGAAATGTGTAAAGGAGAAATTACCCAGAACGTCCTGATCACCATGTCTGCCCTCGTGTCGCACACGACACCGTCGATAATGACATCCGGCGGGGCCGGGGCAGCCACGTAGTGCTCCCAGCTCAACCCAAGCTCTGGAAGCCGACCCTCACCAGGCAACGTGACAAACCCCGGGAAGTTTTGCCGGCAAAGAACTCCAAGGACGGAGTTGGGCCGGCGGACACTATGATGGTGGTCCCAACCCCTGCAGCATGACAAGGCCAACGCATTAGTTATTTGAAGAAACATGAATGCAGAAGGTACAAAAATATTAAATGCACTTACGTACCTCTCCCCATCAGGGAAGATCAACCACCTCTGCTCGCGGGTCGCCCGCACGGACGGGAGCCGTGTAGCACCACGCTGGTAGACGGTGCCACCCTCCTCCTCAAGATCAGTCGGCTCCCCGCCATCATCAGCATGGCCACTCGGCTCCTCAGGCTGATCCGGCCAGGTACCCCATCCGGACGTGTGCTCCTCCGGGGTCTCGTGGGCCGAACTCTCGTGGGCCGAAGGCCAGTTGACCCGAGGCTCGTGGGCCCAAGACCCGTGGACCGGAGGCTCGTGGACCGGAGTCCGTGTAGCCTCCTCCTCGGACGAGTCCACCCTAGCAGTCACGTGCTCGGGTGAAACAGCTGGGGGTGGCGGCGAGGAAGGCGCCGTAGCAGTCACCCTACCTCCTCTCCCGCGACCACGTGCCCCACCTCCTCTCTTCCTACCTCGTCCCCTGCTGGGCACCGCGGTCGACGAAGAAGGGCCCGGCGGTGTGGACATACTGTCCAGCAACGCTCGGCAGAGAGGTGCGTCTGGAATCGAAGACCTCAGACCACGCGCCGACGAAGAAGGGGCCTTGGCGCGCTCCCGACCAGCGCCCACCATCTTTCAACACCTGCCATGACAAACAGTAAACGAAATTAGTACAACATAAAATAAAGACTGACATGAATAATAATATGTGTATCACTTAAGTGTATCATCATCAAGTACAACATTAAAAAATTTAATACCTGACACTACTAATAATCTCGATCAGTATCATCAATAAATGCATAATCATCATCATCACTATAATCAATGACGGGCTCATAGGGTTGAGTGGCATCAACATGTGGAAGGCCACCTTGACGTAATCGCTCAAGCAATGACAGGTCATCCGCAGCAGTAACCTCTTCTTGTTCCGGCTCTTCTTGTTCCTCCTCTGGGGTGATGTCGGATTCACTGTCGCTGTCTACTTCAATGTTTTGGGGTGAAGTATAGCGGTTCTTGAAACGCTTTTTGGAAAGACGTGTCTCTTGGAAGAATTCTCCTTCATATGTGTCTGGGTTAATGTGAGGTTCATAATCCTCTTCCTTTGGGGGAGATAGTCTAGCACGTGGCGGCACTTCATAAACGACATCCCAACCTTTCAGATTTGGATTAGTTTGGCAGGCCCACGGTAGATAGAATACTTGGGTCGCCTGTTGAGCCGTAATATAGACATCAGGAACATCTAAATGGGTGCTTTGGTTGATTTCAACTAGCCCTATATGTTCATGAGTCCTTCTAGTCTCCTTCGGCTGAAACCAATAACATTTGAAGACTACGACATTCGGTGTGTTTTCACCATAGAAGTTCATAACAGGCATGTATCTTATCATAGGGCATCTTCAGTGCACGGAGGATTTTGTCCGACTGGTACAGGTTTGCAGGCATTACATGGCCTTTGGGTAGAAAGCGTCCAAATACTGTCATCATTGCATCGTAGCATTCTCTGCCCAAGTTGAACTGAGCCTTCAAAGCCATTACTTGTGAGATGGCATCCAACTGACAAAGCTCAGTGTGCTCATGGAGCGGACGTTTTGAAGACTCCAACATTTCATTGAAGGCCTTTGCAGATTCCTCCATCTCCTCGTCCGAATCCCGAGCATCATCAAAGTCTTGCACCATGTTTTCCATCCCGGTACCATGCTCGTCGGTGCGACGACGATCCACCTCAGCTCGGTCACGTTGGGCAGACTCACCATGAAATGTCCACACCGTATAATCGGGCGTAAAACCACTCTTCTGCAGGTGTTTGCCCATTTCAGCCTCTGTCCTCTTTTCCCAATTGCCGCACCGTAAACAGGGGCACCAGGTTTTCCTCTGGCCATTTGCAAATGCGGCTCGCACAAACCCCTTGGTTTTTGTGAACCATTCAGTGCTCCATTTGTTCTGACCAGTGTGACCGGTGTACATCCACGCACGATCACTCATCTTGACTTTCAGAGCTACTAGACACACAACAAATATATATATATATATATATATATATATAATTCAGCATGTATATATTCATCAGTTGATCTACTTTGTCAATTTTATTACGTCCATGCAACCTACACTCTAATAGGTAATGATAGGTCCTAATCCCACCCGAGTATGTTTAGATTGGGTTCATTTTCCCATGCTATGCTCCGGATCCTACGCAAAATTTCGGCAGCACCTCCCCGCTGTTCTCCTGATACACGTCTCTGCAATAAACAGAGAGGATGTGTACCCGGAGAACAACAGGGGAGGCACTGACGAAATTTATGCGTCGGATCCAGAGCAAAGCATATGGGAAAACGAACCCAATCTAAACATACTCGGGCTGTCCATGGATAGCGTTGGACAATTCGAAAGAATCAAGGTTATAAATATGCAAATGCATGCATATTTATAACTATGACGCTTTCGAACGGGAGACACATATTGGTTACGCATACTGATGATTCAAGACACATATATAGCTAGCTATCAAGTTTCATCGGAATAGATCAAATAATTAATGGGGGAGGAGGACATGTCATTTGTGCTCACCCACGAACGAAGGGGCAGAGCTCGTCAAACGCACGGCGAGGTCGTCGAACACCAAACCTCGCAGCAATGAAACAACTGCACATTTAAAACTACCCGATCAACACAATTATATATGATGTTTTTCATAACAAAATCGAAAAATATATGACCTAACTAATAATTCACAAATATATGACCCCGTCGGCCTCTGGAAGGCCAAAGAACACCTTTTTGGGAGGTGTCTGGGGTCGGGGTGCCGTGTCGGTGTCGGGGTCGGGGTGTCGGGTCAGGCTCGGGGTCGGGGTGTCGGGGTCGGGGTCGGGGTCTCGGGGTCGGGGTGTCGGGGGTGTCGTGTCGGGGGTCGGGGTGTCGTGTCGGTGTCGGGGTGCCGTGTCGGGGTCGGGGTGCTGTTTCGGGGTCGGGGTGTCGTGTCGGGGTCAGGGGGTTAGGGGGTCGGGTGTCGGGGTGGAGTCGGGGTCGGGTGTCGGGGTGTGGTGTCGGGGTTGGGGGGTCAGGGGGTCTTCTCATTCTTCTACTACTTCTACTTCTTCTCATTCTTCAACTTCTTCTCATCCCCCGTCTTCTACTTCTTTTCTTCTTCTTCTTCTTCTTCTTTTTCTTCTTCTTCTTCTTCTTCTTCTTCTTCTTCTTCTTCTTCTTCTTCTTCTTCTTCTTCTTCTTCTTCTTCTTCTTCTTTCTCCTCCTCCTCCTCCTCCTCCTCCTCCTCTTCTTCTTCTTCTTCTTCTTCTTCCCCCTTCTACTTATTCTACTTTTCGTCTTCTTTTTTCATCTTTTTTCACTTCCTTTAATTATGACTATTTAACTAAAACATAACACTAGTGTAATATAATCCAATCTAATTAATCTAATCTAGCTAACTATATAACCTAAACCTAAACTAAAAACCTAAACTAATTAAAACTAAACTATTTAAACTAATTAAACCTAAACTAATTAAACTAAATAACCTAAACTAATTAATTCTAAACTGAAAAAACTTAAACTAAAAAACCTTATCTAAACAGAAAAGAAAAACAAAAAAAAACAGAAAAAATAGGACACAGGGGGGCGGCAGGGGCTCACCGTGGGGGGCGGCGACGGGTCGGGGAGGGGGCGGCGACGGGGCGGCAGCAAGGCGGCGCAGCGATGGGGAGGGGAGGGCAGCGATGGGCGGCGCTCCTCGGGGGCGGTCGACCCGCGGCTGCAGCGGCAGCGGCGGTTGGTCGGGCGTCGGGGGCGGGGACGGGCGCGGCGGTACGGGGCTTGGACGGCCGGGGCACGGCTGGCCGACGTGGAAGGAGCGGCGGGGCCGCGATGGAGGTTGGGGAGGGGTGCGGGGCGGCGGGGAGGACGGCTACGCCGGACGGGGTCGGCGGCGGCACGGGCTGGTGTGGGCGGGGCGATGTGGAAGAGGCGGCGAGGGTGCGGTGGAGGTCGGGCCGGGGCGGCGGGGGGCCGGGGCGGGGCGGGCGGCGGCGGCGGCGGGGTGGGAGGAGAGAACGGCGAGGAGAGAAGAAGTGAGTAACGGGCGGGGGGGGGGGTACGGGCCGTTAGGTAGTGCCCTCTTTGCCGTCCGCCCATCTTTGCCGTCCGCCCTTTTTGCCTCTTTGCCGTCTGCTGGCGGACGGCAAAGAGGTGGGCCGTTAAGTTTTTCCAAACGGGCGGGGGGTGGGGGCCACCTCACTCTTTGCCGTCTGCCAGCGGACGGCAAAGATTCTTTGCCGTCTGCTGGCTGACGGCAAAGAGCTCGCAGATGGCAAAGAGCTTCTTTGCCGTCTGCCGTTTCTTTGCCTCTGCTTTTGGGTAGCTGATGGCAAAGAGCTTCTTTGCTGTCAGCTAGCAGACGGCAAAGAGCCGGCAGATGGCAAATTAGCTGATTCCAGTAGTGAATGTTCATCCTTCTCCAAGCTAGGCCCTTCATTTGTAAGCAAAACAAAAGTATCCAATTTAGGCAGCATCATATTCTCATGAACATTAGAATCATTACCAAGAAACAAAAGTACCTGGTAATTTAATTGGCGTGCGCGAGCTCTAGTAATTGGTCCATTATATGTAACAGTAGGGGATGTGGTTGTAACAATGGTATTGATGTCCTCATCATTCTCCCCTTCTTGAAATGAAGTCGTCCTCGAGGGAAGCTCGTCTTCCTCACCCAAATAAGGCTTCAAATCTACAATGTTAAAAGTGGGACTAACCCCAAAATCTGCAGGTAGCTCAAGTTTATATGCATTATCATTTATTTTCTCTAACACCTTAAAAGGACCATCAGCACGTGGCATTAGCTTTGATTTGCGCAAATTAGGAAATCTATCCTTACGCAAATGTAACCAAACAAGATCTCCAGGTGCAAACACAACATGTTTTCTACCCTTATCTCCAGCAAGTTTATATTTAGCATTCATACGCTCAATGTTTTCCTTAGTTAACTCGTGCATTTTTAAAATCAATTCAGTACGTTCTTTAGCATCAAAATTAACCTTCTCCGAAGATGGAAGAGGCAACAAATCAATTGGTGCACGAGGTAGGAAACCATACACATTTTCAAAAGGGCACATCTTAGTAGTAGAATGCAATGAACGATTATAAGCAAATTCAATATGAGGCAAGCATTCTTCCCACATTTTCTTATTATTCTTCAAAACAGCCCTAAGCATAGTAGACAATGTTCTATTGACTACTTCAGTTTGTCCATCAGTTTGGGGGTGACAAGTAGTACTAAAAAGCAGTTTAGTCCCCAACTTAGCCCATAAACATCTCCAAAAGTGGCTAAGAAATTTAGTATCACGATCTGAAGCAATAGTATTTGGCACACCATGCAAGCGAATAATTTCACGAAAGAACAAATCAGCAACATTAACAGCATCATCGCTTTTATGACATGGTATAAAGTGTGCCATTTTCGAGAATCTATCCACGACAACAAATATGCTATCCCTCCCCTTCTTTGTTCGAGGTAAACCTAAAAAAAAGTCCATAGATATATCCTCCCAAGGAACACTAGGTACAGGCAAAGGCATATATAAACCATGAGGATTGAGTCGTGACTTAGCTTTTTGACATGTAGTGCAGCGAGCAGCAAAACGCTCAACATCCCGTCTCATCTTTGGCCAAAAGAAATGTGTAGCAAGTATATCCTCCGTCTTCTTCACGCCAAAGTGTCCCATTAGTCCTCCTCCATGCGCCTCCTGCAACAACAAAAGACGAATGGAGCTAGCTGGAATCCATAGCTTGTTAGCACGAAACACAAATCCATCGTTAACGACGAACTTGTTCCATGTTCTACCTTCTTTACAATTCTGCAATACATCTTTAAATTCAGCAATAACATTTTCTTTACCCTTCTTGTGTTTAATGACATAAGGGAAAGTCTCAATGAATTCAAACCATTTAGCATGTCTACGATTCAGTTTAGATTGACTTTTAATATGTTTCAAAGATTCGTGATCAGAATGTATAACAAATTCTTTGGGCCATAAATAATGTTGCCATGTTTCTAAAGTCCAAACAAGAGCATATAATTCTTTATCATAAGTAGAATAATTCAGACTAGGCCCACTCAATTTTTCAGAAAAGTATGCAACAGGTTTGCCATCTTGTAATAACACACCTACTAATCCAATTCCACTAGCATCGCATTCAAGCTCAAAAGTCTTATTAAAATCAGGAAGTTGGAGTAAAGGAGCATGTGTCCACTTATCTTTCAATACCGTGAAGGCTTCTTCCTGTGCGGTACCCCAAACAAAAGGCACATCCTTCTTTGTAAGCTCATTGAGAGGTGCAGCAATGGTGCTGAAATCTCTCACAAAACGCCTATAGAATCCTGCGAGGCCTAGAAAACTCCTCACTTGTGTGACTGTTTTGGGCTGCGGCCAACTCTCAATAGCTTCAATCTTGGCTTTATCAACTTCAATTCCCTGTGGAGTAACAACATAGCCAAGAAAAGACACTCGGTCGGTGCAAAAGGTGCACTTCCCAAGGTTACCAAACAAACGTGCATCACGTAGAGCAATAAAAACAGCACGTAAATGTTCCAAATGTTCCTCCAAAGATTTGCTATAAATCAATATGTCATGAAGGTAAACTACCACAAATCGTCCAATGAAAGCATGTAAAACTTCGTTCATTAATCTCATGAAAGTACTAGGTGCATTAGTTAACCCAAAAGGCATGACTAACCACTCATATAATCCAAACTTAATTTTAAATGTTGTTTTCCATTCATCTCCCAATTTCATACGAATTTGATGGTATCCACTACGCAAATCAACTTTGGAGAATATTGTAGAGCCACTCAATTCATAAAGCATATCATCTAGCCTAGGAATAGGATGACGATAACGAATAGTAATATTATTAATGCCTCTACAATCTACGCACATACGCGAAGTACCATCCTTTTTCGGCACTAAAATGATAGGAACAGCACAAGGACTAAGGGATTCGCGTATATAACCTTTGTCGAGCAGCTCCTGTACTTGACGCATAATCTCCTTCGTCTCCTCTGGATTGGTACGGGGTGGTGCACGGTTGGGTAATGATGCACCAGGAATTAAGTCAATCTGATGCTCAATCCCTCGAATGGGAGGTAATCCCGGAGGCACGTATTGTGGAAAGACGTCAGCGAACTCCTGCAAAATGTTAGTGACAGCAGGAGGCAAAGAGGAAGGCACGTCCTCGAATGAAAATAATGCCTCTTTGCACACAAAAGCATAGCAAACAGATTTGCTGAAATCTAGCTCATCAATATCAGATTTGGTGGCAAATAAACATGCACTTTTCAATTTAATTTCAGAAGCAACACTAGATGGTTTACTATTGGGCTTCATTTGTTGCTCAAATTCTTTTGCCACAATCTGATTTTCACTCTTATTCTTCGCCTGTTTTGCTTTATTAGCTCTATTAATATCATCTTTCAAAATGGAATCAGGAGTCATAGGAAGCAAAGTAATATTTTTATCCTTATGAACAAGAGTATACTGATTGTTTCTACCATGATGTACAGAATTTTTATCAAATTGCCATGGTCGACCAAGTAATAAGGAACATGCTTGCATAGGTACCACATCACAATCAACATAATCAGCATATGTAGAGATACTAAAATGCACACGAACAATACGTGTTACCTTAACCTTGCCGCTGTTGTTGAACCATTGGATGTAGTAAGGATGTGGATGTGGTCTTGTGGTGAGAGATAGCTTCTCCACCATCTCCATGCTAGCCAAGTTGTTGCAGCTCCCTCCATCTATGATGACGCGCACAGAACGTTCCTTCACAACTCCCTTTGTATGGAACAAATTATGCCTGTGATTTTGCTCAGCTTGTGTGACCTGCACACTCAAAACACGTTGAGCAACTAAACATTCATACATGTCAATGTCTTCAGGAGCCATGTATTGCGTCTCATGATCAGAATCATCTCCACCGTGTTCTTCACGTGTGATAAGAGCCAAAGTCTCCTCATCATAGTCACTAGCGGACTCATACCCACCATCCTCACTAGCAATCATCACACGCTGAGATTTGCATTCTCGCGCATAATGTCCTCTTCCCTTACAGCGACGACAAATAATATCACTTGTGTGCCCTGTTGATGCCATGGACAAAGAAGAGCTCGTGCAGGCCCGGCAGGTGTGCTCTTGGCAGATAGTGGTGGTTGTGCCTGCTTTCTTGTATCACGGCTGGAGGTGGCACCTGATGGAGGTGCTGGAACCGTGGAAGTAGAGGATGCACGCGGTGTCCATGATGAAGGTCGACCTGCAGAAAAGTTAGTTCGTGCCAATGCTTGTCGATCCTGCACTTCACGTTCAGCTTTACAAGCAAGATGGAATAAACAAGTGATATTAGTATACTCCTTATACTCTAGAATGGTATGAATCTCTCTATTTAATCCACCCATAAAACATGCAAGCATAGCTTCGTTCTCCTCAACAATACCATATCTAATCATGCCAGTTTGTAATTCCTGATAATATTCTTCTACAGAATTTTTCCCTTGTTGTAAACGCTGCAATTTTTGAAGCAATTCACGTTGATAATATGGTGGAACCCAACGAGTACGCATAGCAGTTTTGAAAGCAGCCCAAGTAGCTGGAATAGGGTATAATCTACAATGTTCAGACCACCATACACATGCAAAACTAGTGAAAGCACAAACAGCAGCAGCAACCCGTCTCTCCTCGGGATATTGTAAACATGTAAAACGTTGTTCAGTTTCTAACTCCCAAGTAAGATATATATCAGGAACATATCTACCCTCAAATGGTGGAATATTCAATTTCAGTTTAGGAATATGGTCATTATCTCGTACCTGAGGTGGTGGTGCAGGCCTACCGTTGCGAATATATACCTGAGGTCGACTTGCTGGTGGTGGTGCTGGTGGCTGCACGTAGTTCTGATTTTGATCAACCTCATCCTCATAATCGCCCACATAATCGTCATCCTCCTCAGCCGCCGCAGCAGCAGGAGCCAAAGAAGCATTAACAGTAGGTGCAGCGGCACCCGAATTTTGACCAGTCTCAATTGGAACGTGCTGTGCTCGTCTCAATTGGAACGCTTGAGCAATTCATTAAACTTGTTATCCAGCTTTGTCTCGAACGACTTCTCCACGGCATCTATCTTCTCCATAGCCTCTTCAAATCTGTTTAGCACATCTCCCACCTGGCCACTCATCATTTGCTAAAATTTATCATGCAACTCCTTGTTCGTCATGTTCTCCCAATCAGTCTCATCGGCTTGTGATCCTGCCATGGTTAGCAGCAATAGAAACACACAAGAATATGATCCTACAGACTACTAGAAAGTGGTGGTGATGGTGGTGTGTCACAAATCCTTCAAGCAAATCTCAAATTCTTACCAATTCTTACCTAGCAGCAGGCGGCGATCGGCAACCGTTGTAGTCAAAACTCTCAAAGCTTGGATAGAGCGATTACCAGGGAGAGTCAAACGCACGACGTAGATGTATGTGGAGCTGGGAAGGCTTATAATATGGTAGCAAAAAGGGTCAGCAATAATCAATTCAGAGATGCAAAGTTGAATAAACGCTCAACGACGGTATTGTGCTGGTCCTAGGCTAGACCGTGCTAGAGACGCGAGCCTAGAACACTAACAAAATCACGGCGCTGCACGTAAACAAGGGAGGAGCACGCTCTGAATCTTTTTTCTCTTTTTTCACTTTTTTTTGCACTTTTTTTCCTCTTTTTTTTCGCTCCGCAACAATTTTTTTTCGAAAAAGTCTACAAATGGCCTAAAAACTGCCTAGCCAGAATTTTCCAGACTTAGTTTTTTTGAAACTGGAACTATTTTTCTACTGCGGGTAACACGGAAGTTTGGGAGCCCTTCTCTGTCACGACTCGGAGTATGGCGTGATCTGGAAATCCAAAACAGAGTAACAAAATACTGGACTCGGACTAGGACTGGTGGCGGAGATAAATCTAGTGGAACTCGGACTGGTGGCGGAGATGAATCTGGTGGAACTCGGACTCGTGGCGGATATATGTTGCAGGTGGACTCGGATTGGCGTGATGGCGGCGGATATGTGGTGGCGTAGATGGACTAGGATTGGCGGTGAATATGTGGTGGTGGTATATGGCAGCGGCGATGAAGTTGGTGCGGTGGTGGTATATGGTAGCAGCAATGATGATGATGCCGTGGTGATATATGGCAGCGGCGACGTGACAACCTGTGAACAGAACTCGAAACTCTAAAGGACTAGACGCTAATACCAGCAACTTGACACGATGATGCAACTGCAAAGTCAACAAAGCAAATACAGAAAAGATTATGCAAAGGCTGAGATTGGTTCCGATAGGATGAACTAACCCTAATTTTTTTTGGCTTTTTCGTGGACTATAGGTATGACGAACAGACTCGATCTAAACTACGAAAAACTGTAAAATCTCACCGAGCAACCTGGAAATCTGATACCACTTGATAGAGGCAAAGGTGTCCCGTCTTTCGATGAGATGAAGGATATCGCTTTGGTGGAAGTCGACTTTGACGATCCGACTACGAACGTGCAAGGACGTCGCGCCTTAGCAATCGCTAAACCAACTCCGAGAGGTTATTGACCACACCGGAGCACGATCAACCTAACCACGAGGGTCTATTTCCTGCGAGCAAACGAAGAACAAGCAAGAAACTGAGATTGCAATCTAGATATTGCGAATATAAGATGAAAGCTTTATTGATCAAGGTGGGCTTCTGTGACGCCTTTGTCTGGTCGTTGAACACAAACGAAGTACGCGAAGTTGCAGCTATGGCGAACTTTAATCTAAACAAAACCCAAAGTCTAAACGGTGCCCTAAGGGCTGTATATATGGAGGAAGAGGGGGGGATTTCGTGGCCCTTGGGAAGGGGTCCGAAACCAACCCTATCTCTTGTTTCCCCACACATACGGACTCTAAAAACAGCCTATACTTATGTATTTCGAAATTACATGGGCCTGTCCCAATAATAAGGTGACGCAACACCTAGAATAGCCTCTGGACGAAATTTATGAAGTGGCATCTTGTATATTTCGTCCAAGGCTTCATTCACTCCTTATGGTGGCTTCAAAGTCCTGAAATCATCACTTGTAACTCCGTTCTTGTTCCCCTTGCGCATGCCATCAACTCCATGCTTGTTCTTGCTCCAATGTTCATCCTTCTCCAAGCTAGGCCCTTCATTTGTAAGCAAAAAAAGTATCCAATTTAGGCAGGATCATATTCTCATGAACATTAGAATCATTACCAAGAAACGAAAGTACCTGGTAATTTAATTGGCGTGCGCGAGCTCTAGTAATTGGTCCATTATATGTAACAGTAGGGGCTGTGGGTGTAACAATGGTATTGATGTCCTCATCAGGGACCCACCTGGGCGAAGCGTACGTAGCCTTGTCATTCTGGTCGCGAACGTGTACGTACATACTGGTCGATGTAGAGGCGCGCACGTGTCATAGTAGAGGCGTGCACATAGCATGTACACGTACGTACAGCGGCCAGGGTGCAAGAAAGTAAATACGGCCACGTACGTACATACGGGCGGGGTCTCGAACGCCTACTCGCGCGTACGTACGGCCAGGGCTCGTGTACATGGCTGGGTCGGAACGGAGAAACTGCGTCATCGTCGTGTTCATGGGGAGGCAACGGAATGCGTTGTGTTCATCGACAGGCAACGGAATGCGTGGGATCCAACCGGCTTGGACGGAACAGCCGATGGAAACGAGGCCTGGCGTACCGCAGAACGGAGGAAACGACCTTGTGTTCGACCGGCCACGTTTGAAACGGGATCCTGTTCATCGGGAGGGGTCTGGCGTACCGCAAAACGGAGGAAACAGACCTCTTACGGTCGAAACGGGGGTCCTGTTGATCGGGAGGGGTGTGGCATACCACAAAACGGAGGAAATGGATTTGTGTTGGAGCGCTACGGTCGAAACGGGGGTCCTGTTCATCGGGAGGGGTGTGGCGTACCGCAAAACGGGACTCCACGGGATACTGTTCATCTCCACCGTCGACCCCCTCCAGCCTCCACGGGCTACTGTTCATCCACCGTCGACCTCCTCCAGCCTCCACCTGCGTCTGTTCATCCACGGGCTCCTGTTCATCTAGCCTCCACCGCGCGCTACTCCACCGGCTACTGTTCAACCAGCCCTCTCCATGGGCTCCTGTTCAACCACCCCTCCACGGGCTACTGTTCATCCAGCCCTCCACCGTCTACTGTTCATCCAGCCCTCCACGGGGTGGTCCTATTCATAATGCCCTCCACGGGGTCCTGTTCATCCAGCCCCAACCGGCTTGATCGATCGGGGTCCTGTTCATCCAGAGGCAACACCACGGGGTCTTGTTCATCCAAACCCCCCAGCAACGCTCACTGTTCATCCAGAGGCAGCATCGATCAGCTTCAGTTAGCAGCAGTAGCGAAGGAATCGCTCGATCGGGTTCAGTTAACAGCCATCGCTCGATCGCTCGGATTCAGTAACGCGTAGCCTGCAGTGCAATCGCTCGGGTTCAGTTAGAGCCCAACGCCTCGCTCGGATTCAGTTAGAGCCCAACGCCTCGCACCCACGCGCGTGCGTGTATGAGAGAAACACGCATCGCTCGGCCCCGACCACCCACCGTAACCGGGAACACCCCGATATTTTCCTCGCCCTCGCTTCTACCACGGTTTTTCCCGCCATGGACGGCCCAAAGAATGTCATGCAGCTGCATCTCCGGCCTGCCCAGGACGAAAAGCCCATTTTCTGTCATGATTTTTTGTCATAGAAGTAGGACCCCACCGCATCTATGATGATACCGGGTTTTGTCACAATTATCGTCATAGAAGTGTCATAAGTATGACAGAAAAAAATTCGTTCGACCCAAAATGTCACGGATGTGTCTTTTTTTTGTAGTGTACGGTACCAATTGTGCCATTTCCATGTTACATCATTGGTTGATCTTTGATCCATTTTCAACATCGGTCAAGGAACATTTGGTATTGTTCTTTCTTTCTTCCACTCACACATTTACTTGGAATAATGGATACGCCAACTACTTCTACCAACCCACTCTTCATTGAGCAAGACGAGGACCCGAACACTTTTGTCACAAAGAACCACCTCTTCGGCGCACAAAGAGCATTGTATCAAGAACAACAAGCATTGAGCGACCGCATCGACAATCTCGCAACCGACTTGCGAAATTCCGAGCAACGTACAAGAGACTACTTTGACAACAAGCTCGATGAACAAAAACACGAGAGCAATGCAAGAATGGAAGAGATTCATGCCTTGTTGGTCAACCGCTCTTCTTCCACCTCGTCTTACTCACGAAGGAGCCACTCGAGTCGACACTCCGATGACACCATCTCCGGCTCAAGTACACCGACACCGAACACTCTATGTCGAGTCGTGCGCTAATACTGTCAAGCAAACCGCAATCCTCTACATGGCAATGGTCCACAAAAGCAACTTGAAGAGCAATAATATCAAAATCGTCAAAATCAAGCTACATTCTCGCAAGCACAAGAAAGGCAACGTCAACGCCAACAAGAGGAAGCACAAGAACAACAACGCCAACAAGAGCTAATGCAAGAATGGCAACGCCAACATCAAGATGAGCAAGACGCCATCGCGCTACGTCACCAACAAGAACGGCGTGAAGCTCAAGCACTTGAGGCGCTACATGCCCTCAGACATACAAATCGTGCCGTTGCCAACCGGAACAGCCATACACGTCAAGAAGAAGAAGCACTTCGTGACGAAGTTCAAGAAATAAGATATCAAGCACAAGTGCATCGTAAAGTTCCTCAAGCTCCTCCACAAGCTAGACAAGAACAACAAGCTCCTCAAGAACCACAAACTCGACAAGAAGTACAAGTTCGCCAAGAGCAAGACGCCAATGGAAATCCTCCACACCAAGAGCAATTAGAGGGCGACAATCCTCCACGTCAAGGACGTCATCACCCTCGACCCCAACACAATGAAGAGCAACGCTATGGCAAACTCAAGTTCGCCATGCCCACATTTTTTGGAAGCAATGATCCCAAAGAGTACATTTCATGGGCGTTGAAGGTTGACAAGATCTTCCGTTGCACAACTATGAGGAAGAGAAAAAGATCACCATGGTATCCCTTGAGTTCCAAGACTATGTCCTCATTTGGTGGGAGCAAGTCATTGAGCGCCGTGAGGCAAGAGGCGAACCACCCATCATGACATGGGATCAAATGAAGGATGTCATGAGAGCGTGCTTTGTGCCAACCTACTACAACCGCGACCTCTTCAAGAGACTACAACTCCTCAAGCAAGGAACAAAGAGCGTTGAAGAGTACTGCAAAGAAATGGAGATTGCCATGATACGAGCTAATGTCACGGAAGATTATGAGAAAACTATGGCATGTTTCTTGAATGGACTCAATCATCCTATCAAGAAGATCTCGAACTTCCAACCATACTCAAACCTCATCGAGCTAGTGCACGAAGCCACCAAAGCGAAGCGACAAGTGCAAGATGACTTCAAGTATGCCAAGTTATCTTCCAAGTCCTATGGTTTCTCCAACAACCAAGCTTCAACGACTCCACCGCCTTCTACGTCAACCAAAACTCCTACAAGCAACGACGACAAGTCAAGTTACAAGAAAACTTCAACAACCTCAAGTCGTCCTCCTACTACAAGCAACTTCAAGCCGAGAGCTTCATCATCTACAACTCCACCGGATCAGACCATCAAGACAAGTTCCATCAAATACTTCACATACGGCGGCCGAGGCCACAAGTCCTTCGAATGTACAAACAAGCGCACCATGATTCTCAACGATGATGGTACATTAGACTCCATGAGTGAAGGAGAAATGGACGCCCTTGATAATGTGGCTATGCATTGGCAAGTGAACGAAGATGAAGATGATCAAGTCTTCTGTAACAAAGATTTGAGCCCCGCTCTAGTTGTCTCCAAGGTCTTGACACTTCAAGATTAACAAGACGAAGACCAAAGATGCCATATCTTCCACACCAAGGTGGGCATCACTGGAAGGTCCGTGAAGGTCATCATCATCGAAGGAAGTTGCCATAACTTGGCAAGTGAAGAACTATTCTCCAAGCTCCAATTGGTCAAGATGAAGCACCCTCATCCCTAACAGGTCCAATGGTTAAGAGGCTCCGACACTATTCAAGTGGAGCACATGGTGCAAGTTTCCTTCAAGATAGGAGCATATGAAGACACGTTGGAATGTGATGTCGTTTCGATGTCCGCTTGCCACCTCCTACTTGGACGAGCATGGCAATTCAACCGAGGCCTCATCCACAACGGGTGAACAAACCACTATAGCTTCAAGATGAAGGGAAAGGAGTACGTGCTACGACCTATGTCTCCAAGTCAAGTGCTCGCGGACATGCAAGCCACCCATCGTGGAGAGAATAGTGAGAGAGTGATCCACCCAAAAGGGAGTAAGAGCCACAAGCCCAAAATGAGTGCCTCCATGATGAGCGACAACAAAAACATAGTACTATTTGCCACCAAAAGTGAGATGAGAGAAGTGTGTGAGAACCCATCAAGAGTTATGCAGTATGTCCTTTTGTGCAAGGAGAGGCACCAAAAACTAACACCTCTCACAATCTACCTTTACTGTTATCTTCTCTATTGCAGGAATTCCAAGACGTTTTCCACGAAGAGCTACCTCCGGGTCTACCTCCCCTTTGAGGCATCGAACACCGAATCGACCTCATCCCTGGAGCACCTCTTCCTAACAAGGCTCCCTACCGCGTCAACCCCAAGGAAACCAAGGAGATCCAACGACAACTATAAAAACTCATCGACAACGGCCATGTACGAGAAAGCTTGAGCCCTTGTGTCATCCCGGTAATCCTTGTTCCCAAGAAAGATGGTCCAGATCGCATGTGTTCCAATTGTCGTCCTATCAATGCTATCACGGTTAGATATCGCTACCCCATTCCACGCTTAGATGACATGCTAGATGAGCTTAGCGGAGCCACAATTATCTCTAAAATTGATCTTAAAAGTGGCTATTACCAAATCCACATACAAGAAGGTGATGAATGGAAAACCGCTTTTAAAACCAAGTTTGGATTATATGAATGGTCGGTCATGCAAATGGGCTTATCCGAAGCACCCGGTACTTTCATGCGAGTCATGCATTTTGTTCTTCGACCCTACATTGGCGTATTTCTTGTGGTATACTTTGATGATATTCTTGTCTTTAGCAAATCTGATGTGGAGCATCCTACGATCATCCCATGTACACTCGAGCCTACGCCATTGGACCTAAGGTGAACTCGCTCCTTTTCGATTCTTCCCTTTCCGCATGTAAGACATGGATGCTACTTCAAGCGCGGACCTTGTGCATACTCAAGTACACCCGAGGAGACCATAGTGAGCCCAAGGACCAAGGCCAAGTGTGCGCGGGAGCGAAGGAAGAAGAGCCAGCTGCTACCGCGGCCGGACAGCCGGCCCCAGCACGGACATTCGGCCCGACCCCCGGAAATCCGGCCTCTTCCTATCCAGAGAGCTCCGGAAGCGACCTCGACAGCTCGGACATCCGGCTCCTCCCGAAGCCCCGGACATCCGGCCCCTTCACCCGGAAATATGGCGCAAGCTAACCAGAGAGCAGAAGAATCGGGCAACTCCAGCCCGGACATCCGGCTCGTCGTGAGCCGCCGGACATGCGGCCCCCAGCCCGGACATCCGGCACATTCCTGTGTGCTGAGAACGGGCCAAGGGCCCATGTATCCCCCTCTCACCTACCCCTTCATGGGCTAACACTATATATAGACCCCCTCCTCCTCCTAGTTAGGGTTAGCATTGGTTTAGCTCATATGTGAGATAGAGCTTTGCTCATTCATTACGAATCTACTCCACGAGAGAGACCGCGACCCCTCTACGGAGAAGATCATCTTGGATTCAAGACCCCCTCTTGGGTGGCCCCATCAAGACCTCCTCACGGAGAAGAACCGGTTACCTTTGTATCGTCCCTTGTTGATTGTGGATCTTGTATCTCATCTCGTGTTCCGAGGATCTAGCACATGTGTGATTGTTCTTGTTGGTTTTAGTGATCCTCTCATTATTTCCCTCGTGTTTCCCCTTGTGTTCTTCGTGTTCTTAGTTGGGATCCGCTCCTTTCGTGAAAGATCGGCCGTATACGGTTGCACCCTACATCATCTTGGTATCATGAGCCACGTTGATCATGATTTCGGAGCCCCCCTCTTTGTTTGCTAGCCTTGTTTTGTTGATTTTGTCCCAAATTCGAAAATTCCCCACAAAAATAGGCCCCAAATTTTTTTGTGATTTGTTGGTGTGATGAAGTTTTGTTGGATTTAATCCATTGATTTGCTTTGTTACCAGTGGATCTAGCATTTCCCCAAGTTTCCCCACTTTACATCCACAAAATCTCTCCAATTTTGCCCCCGAAATCATTAATTTCCGCCCCCAAAATCGAGTTCCTCGAGTTCATCCTCGGATTTGGAGCCCGGACATCCGGCCCGTAGCCCCGGACATCTGGCCCGCCGGACATCCGGCCCATAAGCCCAGACATCCGGCTCCTGGAGCGCAATTCGCGCGCCGTTCTGGACATCAGGTCCCGGATATCCGACCCCAACCCCGGATGTCCGACCCGTGGAGCATCAGCCTCCCGTGTTTCACCGTTTTGTCCATAACATTCACATCCAGAGTCCGATTTTCGCGTTCTTTAGCTCGTTGAGTAGCTATTGACATCCTCTATCCATCTAGATAGGTTCCATCATCACTTGACTCCATCAAAGTTTTGGCACTTTGGCATCTTTGCCTAGGGCTTCCACCATAACTTCCGCATTGCCACCACCGACTTCCACAACCTAACCCATTTTGTTCCCCATAGCATTTGTGGTTGCTTGAGTAGTGATTCGAGTCTCCTAAGGTGTTTCGGCTACTTAGGGCCGGTTGCTTCTTCATCAACCACCACCATAACTTCCGCATAGGCTTACCAACCCTACACTTCCGCCACCCCAACTTAACCCAAGTTCGTTTGTGTTGTGAGTTGTGTCTCCTAAGGTGTTTCGGCTACTTAGGGACCGTGCTTCCAACTCCGACACCGTGTATAGTCCACCACCGAACCCTCCACGTCCACATTGCATACTCCAAACCCCATCATTGCATTTCCGCAATCCCATTGAGTTTCCACAAAACCACCACCGCTTTCCGCTACCACCATTTGACATTTGCCTTTGAGATTTTGAGTTCGCGGTTTTTTTCCGTTTCCTAAGGTGTTTCATCTAATTAGGGATGGTTCGACATCGAGAACACCGCCACTCATCATCGCCACGAGGTCGTCATCGACTTTGACCACTTCACCATCATCAGCTCGTGGCTCACAAATGAGAAACCCTCGACGGTAACCTCCATATCATCTTGGTATCGTGGTATCCCTCCATTGTATATTCCCTTGCAATTGCATTGCTAACCCCTAGCCTATTTTGCATTACTTGCCTATCGAGACTAGCCATTTGAGTATTGCCGGCAACGTTATTTGTGCACATTAGTGATCTACACCTTCCATTGCATACATACCATATCATATTGGTATCATATCATCCCTTGTGTCACAAGATTGTTCCCATATATACACAATTGCTATCTTGGTTTGTGCATTTCGCAAAGTGGCCATACAAAAAAAAGAGAATAAGCTTTTAAGCAAAGAAAAAAGAGTGAACAAAGAGCTTGTAAGCAAGTGCCATAGCATCATACCACATTGCATAAGATTGTCATATGCGATCATCCTGGATCATCTTGAGAGAAACACCGGGAACCATACATACATGGCATACTTGGATTAGAAAGTTTATCCATTTTGCATCTTATAGGTTGTGCACAAGTGTTGTATCCGCCTATTGAGCAATCGTGCTAGCGTCTCTCTTGAATTGTGCAACTTGAGCGTTTTTCATGGATTCCACATTTTGTGCTCATTCCTTGGTTCCCATTTATCTATCCGTGTGTGCGTTTCCGTGTGCCATTCATTGCTATTGGTCTACTTGTTTCACTTGCGAATTTGTGAATCTCTTTCAACATTATTGACTCTTGCTAACATTTTGCATCAAATTTGTGCCACTATCCTCACCGAGCTCCACCATAAGCCTTATTTGTGTAGGTGTGAGAAATTGACAAGATCGGTACCAATTGTCCTATTTCCTTGTTACATCATTGAGTGATCATTGATCTATTTTCAACATCGGTAAAGGTTCATTTGGTATAGTTCTTCTCTTTCTCCCACTCATATTTGCTCGAGTCTTGTGATGGATAGGCAAGGCATTTCATCTCCGGTCTTCGACAACAACGACGGCGTGAACAACTACATCACCAAATCGTCAATCTTCGATCTACAACGGCAAATGCAAGGCGCACAATCAAGATTGCGAGACCGCATCGACAACCTCGCCATCGACATGCGACACTTTGAAGCACATACAAGAGACTACTTCGACAACAAGCTTTCCGCACAAAAGAAGGAGGAAGATGCAAGGATGGAGGATATTCTAACCTTGTTGATCAACCGTTCTTCCCCTTCATCATCCTCAAGGCGACGGCGAGCAAGTCGACCATCTTCGGAGTGCCCAAGCGATACAAGCGCAAGTCGTCCACGTCCACATCTCCATGGCCACCACCATCACATTCGTGATCCACATTGTCATGAAGAGCAAGTCACCTCCAAGCAACATGTGCGCGACGACGAACGCCATCGAGCTCAAGTACGACAACGACACCATCATCATGAAGATGCTCCACAAGCGCAAACGTACAAGTCCCAACAAGCCCTACTTCACGCCAAGTCCAAGCTTCATGAGCAAAAGAGAAGACCGCGAGACGAGCACCACCAAGATGGAGCTATGGCTACCACCACCACTTCTGCATCTTCGCCAAGTGCTATCAAGGAATCTTCGCCTTTGGACGTACGACATTTTTGCCTACTTCCCACGAGTACGCCCACAACGACTTCATCAAGTCCAAGGCGACCACCTACGAGCGAGGGCGACACTTCCATCTTTGGAAGCCCCTCAAGGAAGAAGGCCGAGCATGGGAAATTCCCTTCGGTCATGGAGACGAGCTACGAGGTGCCACATCATATGGACCTCCAACAACAAGACGACGACAAGAAGGTCGAGCTAGGGCCATACCCTTCGACCACGGCGACGAACATGAACCTCTTCAACAACATGAAGACGGTGCCCCAACGGGACTCATACTCCGAGTCAATCTACGAGACCGCACATGAGACATTATCTTTGGTCTCGGAGGAGAATGATGTTTTGCCACATCCTACGACATTCATGTTTGGAGGCGTTATGGATGAGAAGGTTGAGCATGGGACTATCCCTTCAACCAAGGCGGCGATAGGAGTTGAGCATGGAAACATTTGCACCAACATCTCTCCGACACCCACATATGAAGAGATTCCCCAATTCCCATGTGAGGAGAGCCACCACCACATGAGTGACATGAGTGACTCCACCATATGTGACACTGAGTGCATTTCCTATGAGAGGATGAGTGTGACCACCACTAGCCCCACACATGAGAGCATGCCACACATCCTATGTGAGGTTGAGAGCCATTTGAGTGACTCCACCAACCATACGAGTGAGAGCATCCAAGAGGGAGTGAGTGAGCCACAACACTTAGTGAGTGAGGTAGTTGAGAGGGCTTGTGAGGCCACTATGATTTCTAACAACTTAACCTCTACTCCGAGTGTGTTTTCTTTGGTGCTAGGTCTCCTACATGATGACATACCTATCCTCGATGAGTCCATACCTCCAATGGAGATGACGATGGCCATGGTGGACGATGATGCACCCCCCATGTCGGGGATATACCCCGCGGTATGACCCGGCCGGACTTGGCGACTCACCAGAGACCTGGCGGGAGCTTGGCGACTCACTGGTGATCCGCCCGAACATAGCGGTTCACAGAGTAACCCGCCTGGACATTGTGACTCACTGGAGACCCGGCGGGCGGATCAGACGGACGACAAGGCCCAAGGCCCAGCAGGCTGGCTTATACTCTGGTGGGCCGGCTTAAGGAGAAAGGGATGACGAATATTTCCTTTACAAGGAAGCAAGACCCGGACTTGTATTCAACTTGTAAGAAAAGATAGACTAGTCCTAGTCCTACTAGGACTCCGCATGTAACCCGCCCCTCTAACTTATATAAGGAGGGCAGGGCACCCCAAAGAGGGACAAGGCAACAAGAAACAATCTCTAGGGCTAGACACAAAGAGCCGGCTAACCGGCGACTCACTCATGATCATAATGAGACCTAGCCACAAACAGCATGTAGGGCTATTACCGGATGATGTTTCCCGGGGCCCGAAGCTGTCTAAATCCTTGTCTTGTGTTGCGTCTCTTGATTCCGCCCAACCCCTCTCAAGCTACCACATAGATGCGCTGGCCTCGCGACTAAGTCCTGACACTAAGGACATCTGCCGTGACAATTCCACGACAGTTGGCACCCACCGTGGGGCAAACGCACGGTGGTGTTGAGTTCTTGGAGGGAGCTCTCCCAGGGATCGAGAAGTTTGCACTTTTTCGGATGACCCGGTTTGGAAGGGTTCGCATCAAGTTCAAGTTTATCAGTCTAGGTTTAAGATCTGTGAGGTTTAAAAGTTCAAAGGAAAATTAGGGTTACAACTCGTTCGTCGACATCATCGGGCAATCTGCTGAGACAAAACACCAACAGGAATTTAATCCTCGCGTCACTGTACGATCGGGTGGATGCGATCAACTTTTCTCGGCGGCTATTGTGCGCGGCGTCTAAACAATCCATCAAGCCATCAAATCACCAAGTCGCTGAGACCGTCGACTTACATTGAAATCTGATCGATGTTGGGAGCACCGCTTGCGAGAGGCCGAGACTGGCAGGAGTTCCAAACGCATCTAAGGCGTCAGCTGTTCTGCCAAGTTGCCGATTGTTCCTCTCGAAAAGATCAGGCATAGCCACTGCTAGTAGTATTTACGAGTTTGATCGCTGCTACTACTGGTCAACCAAAAGCAAAGTCGACAGCCTGGAAAAGACGCTCAGTATAAAAAAAGTCAAGGAAGCAGTCAGGAAAAGAAGAGGCAGACGTGCAGTTTCCGAAGACGCCTACGACCCGAAATCAATCGATACGAGGATAAATCGTGGCAGCAAAAGAAAGGCTAGCGGCGCAGGTCAAATCCACCGAGTTGTCACTACCATTGCTTTTTTAGACGTGAGGGCAAGGGAATAAAGAAACAAGCATCATTGCATGTCACGAGTCCCTAGGTTTAATGGAAAACTACTCTGGATGGAAGACAAAGAATACCGATACTAGCGCATCAATTGCTAGTAGTAATACCACCAAAGTTGTCAGGCACAGGTGGAGGACGCGTTCACGTTTGCACACATACAGGCTGCATAGCCAGTGCACGCACACACAACCGCACTTGAAGGGTCTACACTCGTTTGTCCAAACTGACAGGACACGTCAGACACAATTCTGCGTTCACCACTTCCTCTGCTCTACGATGAGTCAAAGCTCTGAGCGGCTACTTCCAAACCGGACAGGCCTCGGTTAAACCGCCGTGGCCCGCCTCCATTGAGGACCGCCGCGCCGAGTCCTCTGACTGCTGCTGTCTGTGCATGCTGAGTCGCCCGCTTGCTTTGCGCTCGCGGCCCTGCCGTCTCCCGCGTCGCTGCGCCCGTGTCCTCACCTCGAGGCACCCTTGCTACAACGCTGAGCCGCCCACTTCCCCAGCTATTGTGGGTTCGGGCTGCCACTGCGGTGTCGCTTTCAAGTCGCCCCTCCGGCCGCTGTTATATCTGCCGCTTTGTTGGTCCTGTGTACATACTAAAGGCTGCACCAGAATACATCCAACATTATCCAATACTGGATATCTGCGTTCATCCGAAAATAAATCAGGTGATGTTCGTCCAGTCTGTTTTAACAGCACGTATTAATTTGTGAGAACAGTTATTTTGTCGCGTAATATTTTTACACAGGATAGTCATTCAGGACAAAGGTGTTATAAAGCGGATATGGAGCGCGTACCAGCATAACTCTGCACTGGAGTCCGTCCGCGTCATGTTGCTCGATGGATACGCGTGCAAGTCGTGGCCCCCGCTGTTCGGTTTACATCTGTCCGCACCTGCGGCCAAGTCGCCCGTCCGCACCGGCTTACAACGCCGCGGCCGACTCTCTCGTCCGCACCGGTTTACAGTGCTGCGGTTGACTCACCCGTGATTAACTTCATGGCGGATTACTTCCGGCCTAAACACATCAGGTGTTATCCCTCCTATATATTTTATCAGTATATTTTAATTCCTTTGAGCACTATTACACTGCCCTATTGGTGTTTTTATATACAGATAAAATTATTGTTATACTGCGGGTATAGAGCACGAAATGGCAACGTTTTACAATGGCGTTTTCCCCCGTGTCGCATTACCCGATGAACGGATGGACGGTTCACGCGTCCGCACCGGTTTAGAATGCGGAGGACAACTTGCTCGTCCACACCGGCTTACAACGTTGCGGCCGACTCTCCCGTCCGCACCGGTTTACAACGACGCGGCCGATTCATCCATCTGTTCGCATGGCCGGCTCGCCCATGATTGATTTCAGCTTCACCGTGGTGATCATTAAACTCTGCGGTGGATATTTTCTGGCTTAACATATCAGGTGAAATCCATCCATTATATTTCCATATTATATATTGCTTTCTTTAAAAGAGCAATTACTCTGGTTCGCAAGTTTTTCAATGTAGGACAAATTATCTGCTGTAAAAAGGGATTATTATATCACTGAGCTATTGGGTAACTCATGCCGGTTTATATCACGGTTAAATATGGAGAACCTCAAGCCAACTCCTCGAGTCATCTTGAGACTCGGGGGCTACAGTGACATGACTCGGGAACTCCGGGTCGTTGGAGGGAATGATAACCCGGTTCCGGAGGCTACTACCATATTGATGAAAATTTAAAGGCCGTCAGAAAATTGCCGACTCAAAATAAAGATTCTGGTTTAAAATCCGGTTCAAGAGATATCTCTCTCCCGCAAAGTTTTGAAGCTCTCAAATCTGGTTCAAACATCCGGCTCAAGCTCGAGTTCTCAGGAAAAATTAAAGGGACCAAAGAGAGTCTGTTACAAAGCACAACTCAAATATAGGTACCCTGCTTTAATGACCATTGGGAGCTGATCGTATTCGAATTTAGCTTAACCCTTTGGGTGTGACCCTGATCGTATTCGAATCAGAGTCGTTAAATATTCTCATGATCACTAGGGGGCTTCCTGTTCAAACATAGGTCGTATTCGAACCAAAGAGAACATAGCTGTCAGTACCCTCTTGATCGGCACACTGCCGAGTTCACTAGGGGGCTTCTTGATCGTATTCGAATCATAGCTCAATCCCTTTTGGGAACCGACGTGGATCGTATTCGAATCAGCGTCGTTAAACAACTCTCAAGGTCATTTGAGGGCTTCCTGTTCAAACATAGGTCGTATTCGAACCAAAGAGAACATAGCTGTCGGTACCCTCTTGATCGGCAATGCCAAAGCCACTGGGGGCTATATGATTGTATTCGAATCTTAGCTTAACCCCTTTGGGACGGTTTTCTGATCGTATTCGAATCAGAAGCCTCAAAAATTTTGAAGTCTCTTTTTGCAAACAATTTTTTGGATTTTATTTGAAGTTCTTTTGATCATATCTAAAGTGTATATGAGTGGTTTCTATTTAACCCGGCTTGATTTTCGATGATAAATCGCCAGCTTATGACAATCATCATACTTGGAAGGTTTGGCTTCTAAGGATTGGGCTATCACCCTTACTGCACAGGTCATGTAAACCGGCAGTATAAATTCAATATCACAGTGGTTATATGTGAGATATTATGACCCGCCCTGCGGTAAACCGCCAAGGGATCTTGTGATCTAATTATGTGCAGGATAAGACTACATTTGGGTGGTTACCCGCCCTGGTTTTTGACGTTAAGTCGCCAGGGCATATGTTGTTTAAACTCTGCAGGATTTACAGAGCTATGACTTACATAAATGATTAAATTCAAGCCCATCATCAAGGATTGAAATTGGTGTCTCAAAAGGGTTATCAATTCTTGATTTTATCAAAGGCTATAAGCCGCCGGGTTGTACAAATTCCGGCTTACAATGGAGGCGTATTAAATCGCCATCGGCCAAGAGCCGCCGGGTATTTAAACTCCGGATTGACTTATCAACAGATGAGGTATTCAAAGTCGCTTTGGCGCAATGGCTATTATTTTATCAATGGATATGATTTATTCTACAATGGAAAGGAATAGTCCCGAGTCGCTGCAGGCTTACGACCCGGCACTTGGGGGCTACATTATTCAAATTGATATAACATCGAATATGCAAGTCCCATGTTACTGCCAGCATGTACCATGGCACTTGGGGGCTAATGCAAAGTCATTTTTTGCTCAACTTATTGAAGACCCGACTCATCACATTCTAATGAGCCGGCCCTTGGGGGTTACCAATTGCTCCTGTCGAAAATTCAAGGTACACAAGCCTTAATCCATTATATTGAAAGATCCACTACTCAGTTGGTAGAGTACAAAACTCTTAACCTTGTGGACGTGGGTTCAAGCCCCATGGTGGAGATTACATCATATGTTGTTATTATCAATGAATCATATACAAAGTCCCAGCTCGGTAATATATTATTAAACCCAGCCCTTGGGGGCTACATGTTGCTGGTCAAGTTTACATGATCATATTTACAAAGTCCCTGCTCATTATTGCATAATGACCCGGCCCTTGGGGGCTACACTGGTTGAAGTTTTTATGAGCATAAGGCAATTACAAGTCCCAGGTTGCTGCAAGCATGACAACCCGGCACTTGGGGGCTACATATATGGAATATTCAGTTTATGACTATTGAGAGATGAATAACCTGGATTTCTTCAAGGTTGCAACACTTATATTGAAGCAAGTCTTAAGTTATCACTATGTTCTCCTCTTAAGACTTGGGGGCTACAGGTGATAGGCATATCAGGGAGAAAAAATATTCAAATTCTCAGTTTGGAGCAGACCAGAGTCTGCAACAATCATGACCCGACATCATTTATTTATAACCCGGCAATTTTGGCAATCATAAATCGGCAAGATCTACATCTTTAAGCCGGCTGAATATCAGTTGAATATTTCAAGACCAATATTTTTGTCAAGTCAGAGCATTGAAGACCGACTCAAATGGATTATTTCTTATAATATTTCTCTACAAGAGCCTATGTCAGCAAATTGGTTATGAAGCTGGCCAACTGACCCGGATTTTTCAAAAAGAAGTATCTGGATTATTTGCATTGACAAAGTTGAAGCATATCTGTTAAAATAAGATTTTCTATGGGGTTATGGACATATTTATGAGAAGGACTTAAAGACGATCAGGTGTCGGCTTAAAATAATATTTAACCCGGAGCACAACCTGTCAAATTGTTCTTGTGTTTATGTTGCGGGATCTGTTTAACATGGATAAATCCAAATTAAACTGGGGGCTAATGTCGGGGATATACCCGGCGGTATGACCCGGCCGGACTTGGCGACTCACCAGAGACCTGGCGGGAGCTTGGCGACTCACTGGCGATCCGCCCGAACATAGCGGTTCACAGAGTAACCCGCCTGGACATTGTAACTCACTGGAGACCCGGCGGGCGGATCAGACGGACGACAAGGCCCAAGGCCCAGCAGGCTGGTTTATACTCTGGTGGGCTGGCTTAAGGAGAAAGGGATGACGAATATTTCCTTTACGAGGAAGCAAGACCCGGACTTGTATTCAGCTTGTAAGAAAAGATAGACTAGTCCTAGTCCTACTAGGACTCCGCATGTAACCCGCCCCTCTAACTTATATAAGGAGGGGCAGGGCACCCCAAAGAGGGACAAGCAACAAGAAACAATCTCTAGGGCTAGACACAAAGAGCCGGCTTACCGGCGACTCTCTCATGAGCATAATGAGACCTAGCCACAAACAGCATGTAGGGCTATTACCGGATGATGTTTCCCGGGCCCCGAAGCTGTCTAAATCCTTGTCTTGTGTTGCGTCTCTCGATTCCGCCCAACCCCTCTCAAGCTACCAGATAGATGCGCTGGCCTCGCGACTAAGTCCTGACACTAAGGACATCTGCCGTGACAATTCCACGACACCCCACATGGTTCCATCAAGATGAAGATGACCACGACTTGGTCTTCGACACCTCACCTACAACACGTGAACGATGCTTCAAAGGTAACATAGGTGATGGTGCTTCTCTTGTCCCACTAGTGGACTATCTTACGAATGATTGCTTGCACGATGTTGATCCACCTATTCACATGCTTCATGCTAGTGCGACTTCCTCATGTCACGACTTACCAATTTATGATGAATATGATGATGAGCATGTTGAGTTGCCTAGTTGTGATGCTATGCTCCATAGGATATCATGTGAAAATTCTATTGGTCAGTTCATGTTTGACAATCCATTGAACTTGTCTTATGCTATGAGTGAGATCTCCCATATTGCATCATTTCAATCTCAACATAGTAACTATGCATGTCCCATTAAAATAAATCCCATTTGCACTTATGGCATAGATGACGAGATGATGGTCATTGGCTTTTGTTTTTCATGCGATGATATTGCTATGCTTCCTTTACATGATTTGCGCAATTCATCTACTATACCATGCCATGATCACATTGTTCCAAATATGCTTTGTTTTGGATGTTGTCAATACTCTCGATGTGATGATTCTACAAATGCTCATGAGGAGACCCCATAGTTTCCTCATACATATTAGGAGATCTTGATGCATTCCATACTTTGCACGATTCCCATAATTTCTTGCACCATATGCATACCATTCATAACAATACTCTAGATATCACTAGTGATGCATTACACAATTTGAGTCTCCATTATGCTATACATAATAACAAACCTCTCATGATGGATGACATTTTTCTATATCACGCATCTCATTTATTTGAGCATTGGCTATTTTGTGCTAACCAACACATGCACGTGCGCATCATGATGGATGATGTGTACATCTACCACGCACACACAATTTTCCCTTTGCCTTTGTTTTGTGTAGGTACTCACGTATACTCGTCAACCTCTCAATCCCAAGAGTTGACGAAACGATCTCTTGATAGCAACGACGATTTGGGATTCCGTGAATTGTCCTTACCACCATTCTCTTCGCGCACGGACTACGCACACCTCTTTTACTTGGCTCTCACACGGATATGGGCTATTTACCACTTGTCACCTTATGCCCATACTATCGTGTTCACCTTGCATGTTATGCCTATTTCTATGTCTTTGCCATGCAATTGTGACCCTTGCTTGCACTTACATATGATTCACCATTATACTAATTCTATGTGTATTTGCATGCTTGGGGGAGATCCTTGTGGCTATTACTATGATTTCTTTTTGCCCCATTGAGATCCTTGTTGTGTTGGGAGAGTCATTATGCCCCATTGATATTTACATATGGCCTCTCGCCAATACATTGATGATATTTTGCCCATATCTTGCTTTCATGCTTGTGACATGTCATGTTCATTATTCATGACCACTATTTGCACACATTCCATGCTTGCCATGATTCCTTCTAGTACATTGCATCTTCGCACTACTAGCTTGCTTGACTTGAACACTATGATTGCTTGCTTTGTCGCATCACCCATGTTCCATTATTACTCGCTTTCTTGGGTTGATGACATATATGTTCATGACTCTCACTTGATTTGTCTTGATCATTGTCGCTTCTCTCCATTAGTTGCATCTCTCATATCACCTTGTATTGAGTGCAACTTGCTATGCTTATTGATCATGGAGACTTGGACATATTACTTGTGAAGCATGCTTGCTTACTTGAGCCTATTGTCTTTGGTTGTAGTTGCATCATATGCTTTCATACCATACCACACCTTGTCCTTTCTTATTATAAGAATGATGAGAACACTTGTTGGGTATCTTACCACTCGAATGATAGGTGTTACATTTGCACTAACCTCATTTGTTTTTCCGAGTGTTTGTCATGTTCTTTCATTTTGAAGGATTCTCAAGGCATTTCCATCACAAGACGTATTGGGTGTGTGAAGGCGTACATGATGCGCAACACCAACATTCTCGGCATCCTCATAAAGGTGAACTCCTTCCCTTTGAGCCATCTTCACATATGCATATTGGACGGGTCATACTTTCATTGTTGTTTCCTTCTTCTTGTCTACATGATACATATATTGGATGGAGGACCGACATTGGAGATGGACCCTATGGACCTTGAAGTTGAGGAGTGCCACGACATCGAGCTATGGTATAACACCACCCATAACAAATTTGCATCTTATGCATGGATTGACTCACATTATGATTCCCTTTTTGCATCTTCCATTTCTATGTCATCCATGATATACGAGCTTATGCACTTCCTAAGCAAATTTGTTGTGATCTTTCTTGATGGCATATTCATACATCATGATCATATTACCCACCATCAATTGCATGCTCACATACTCACATTGAGCACCAATTAACATGTTCATGCTTTTGATACACCATCCCATCATGACATCATTTTGCACAGTGGTTGCATTGATCACATTCACAATACATTTGTGTGCACAATGAATGCTTTTGCTCCCATGAATGCTTTACATCTCATTGCATATCATCTTGCTAAGCTTCATGTGCTTTGTCACGAACAATCTTGCCTCACGGACTCATGTTTACTTGATGGACACCATGTGTGCGCTAACCATTGTATTTCCAAGTGTCGTTTGTGTTTGCTCTTTTTGCATGTGTACCACTCCGGAGACACCTTGAAGTACTTGGATTACACCATGTCTTCCACTTCGTCCAACTACAAGTCCGTCCACGACAACCGTTTCCATGGTGATGAGGTTTTCGATCTGAGGTCAGATCTTTCCCAAGGGAGGGGAGATGATGCGGAGCATCCTACGATCATCCCCATGTACACTCGAGCCTACGCCATTGGACCTAAGGTGAACTCGATCCTTTCCGAATCTTCCCTTTCCGCATGTAAGACATCGATGCTACTTCAAGCGCGGACCTTGTGCATACTCAGGTACACCCGACGAGACCATGGTGAGCCCAAGGACCAAGGCCAAGTGTGCGCGGGAGCGAAGGAAGAAGAGCCAGCTGCTATAGCGGCCAGACATCCGGCCCCAGCCCGGACATCCGTCCCGACCCCCGGAAATCCGGCCCCTTCCTATCCAGAGAGCTCCGAAAGCGACCTCGACAGCCCGGACATCTGGCCCCATGCCCCGGACATCCGGCTCCTCTCGAAGCCCCGGACATCCGGCCCCTTCGCCCGAAAATCTGGCGCACGCTAACCAGAGAGCAGAAGAATCGGGCAACTCCAGCCCGGACATCCGGCTAGAGGCCCGAACATCAGGCTCGTCGTGAGCCGCCGGACATCCGGCCCCCAGCCCGGACATCCGGCACCTGCCTGTGCATAGAGAACGGGCCAAGGGCCCATGTATCCCCCCTCTCACCTACCCCTTCGTGGGATAACACTATATATAGACCCCCTCCTCCTCCTAGTTAGGATTAGCATTGGTTTAACTCATATGTGAGATATAGCTTTGCTCATTCATTACGGATCTACTCCACGAGAGAGACCGTGGCCCCTCTACGGAGAAGATCCCCTTGTATTCAAGACCCCCTCTTGGGTGGCCCCATCAAGACCTCCTCACAGAGAAGAACCGGTTACCTTTGTATCGTCCCTTGTTGATTGTGGATCTTGTATCTCCTCTCGTGTTCCGAGGATCTAGCACATGTGTGATTGTTCTTGTTGGTTTTAGTGATCCTCTCGTTATTTCCCTCATATTTCCCTTGTGTTCTTCGTGTTCTTAGTTGGTATCCGCTCCTTTCGTGAAAGATCAGCCGTATAGGGTTCCACCCTGCATCAAAATCTCTTAAAGATCATGTCACCCATCTTAGAACCGTGTTGCAAACTATTAGAAAAGAGCGCCTTTATGCTAATATGGACAAATGCCTTTTTGGTGTTCATAAGCTTGTTTACTTGGGTTTCATTGTGTGCTCTAATGGTGTTCATGTAGATGAATCTAAGATCAATGCTATTAAAACTTGGCCACAACCAACCAATTTGCAACAAGTCCGAAGTTTTCTTGGTTTAGGCGGTTTCTATCGTAGATTCGTTAAGGACTTTAGCACTATTGCATCCCCTTTGCATGCCTTGACTAAGAAAATGCACCTTTTGTTTGGGGACCATCCCAAGACATCACATTTGGCGAGCTTAAGAATTTGCTTACTCATGCTCCTATGCATGCATTACCCAACTTTGACAAAACTTTTAGTGTCCATTGCGATGCTAGCGGTAATGGCATAGGAGGTGTGTTGATGCAAGAGAAGTGCCCAATTGCTTACTTTAGTGAGAAACTTTCCGGAGCGCAACTAAATTATCCCATCAATGACAAAGGGCGAAGTATCAAGTGAAAACGCCCTGTTTAGTGAAAGCTGAAAACTACCCTCATGCGCCACTGGATCAGGAACGTACGGTGCAGACCAAAGGTGAAATCTAACCAGCCGCTTAACCCCACTTTTGCAGCTAACCCCCTGCTAACAGAAGTTATCCCCTCCTTAGCTCTCCACGAGCCCGAGGTGACCTGACCTGGAGACGCCGGCGATTGGGCGGCGACTAATAGCGCCTCACTCCCCTAGCTATGGTTACTCGGAGGCCACGGTGGAGCCCCGACGGGACTGCGACCTGGAACTGACCGCACACAGTTCAAAGAGCACAACGTCGGCGGCAGCGCTGGCGGCTGGCCCCACGCAACGGCGTCCTGGCGCTGATCCCACAGGTGGGTGACCCCGCGGCCGCATCCTCGGCCTAACTGCCATTCTTCTCCATGCGCGCTGGCCGCGGCGGTGTCGGCATCGGCGCTGGTCCCACACAACAGGGATCTCGGCAACCCGGCGACCTGGCGCTGATCCCATGCGATGGAGACCAAGTGGTCGCGGGCTCCGCCTCCCTGCCCTTTTTCTCTGTGAGGGAAACTGATGTTTTGCTGTACTGAGTACCAGAATGAATGTGGATGTTCAAAGTTCATGCACATCCTTGTTGTTTTGCTGCACCTGAGAGAATGTGAATGTACAGAAAATTCTTGAATGAATGTGGATTTACAAGAAATCTTTGCTCTTTTGCTTTTGTTGTACATACTGAAATTGCAGATTTGCAGAATTAATGTGAATCGGTTGCAGAATCTTTGTAGTTTTCCCTGTTAAAATTGAAGCATTTAGCTTTCCCATTGCTCTGGAGATGCTGTAGCATAGCTAGTTGAGCAACTTTTTTTCAGTGAAATGGATTCTGCTTTACTTCCCTGCCATGCTTGGACTGGTGGTTGCCCCTGATAATAACATACCACAGCTAGCACCCGCACGGAGAGCAATAGCAGTAGCATGAGCAGGTAGGGGGCTCATGCTGAGTTAAATGCTCTCTCTTATGTACAAATTTTTACCATTTCTGTGTAGTAAACTCGATCAAACAACTTGCAAAAATATCAGCCGGAGAACGATATTTTTGCACTGAAAAATTAAATTCCATCATGGCCATTTCATGTAACACATATTCAGACATAAATATACAGAAGAACTACTCCTAGCAAAATATAGGCACGAAGGACATCTAAAATTCATCCAACACATGAGCTTCACTACCAAGTTGTCTTTCAGAGATGCATCACAACCGCGTCTTTTGATCATTCTTGCATGTGTTTTTCTCTTGTCCCCACTCAACTCTGCCTTTGGTTTAACACCAAGTTATCTTTCAGAGATGCATCATAAGATTATTACGAGCGGCAGTGGTACTTGCTCCGTAGAACAATGGCTCACGGCCGTGGTTGGTGGGGGCGGGGGCTCACGGCCGTCGCTGGCAGAGGGAGGGGGATCATGGCCGGCGAAGGCGGACGGCTAGAGGACGGGGTGGCTGTCGCCCGTCGGAGAGCTAGCAGGACTACGACTCCATGGCGGCACAAATCGAGCATGATTCGTTTTAGTTTTTTGGGTGAATCGTTACCAAGCAAGGACGTAAGGGGAGGGGGTTAGCTGCAAAACTAGGATTAATGGCTGGTTTGGTCCGCGCCGTACGTACTTGATCCAGCGGCGCACGAGGATAGTTTTTAGTTTTCACTGAGCAGGGCGTTTTCACTTGATACTTCGCCATGACAATGAGCTATATGCCTTAGTGCGAGTTTTGTGTGAGTGGGAACATTATCTTCGCCCTCATGAGTTTGTCATTCATATCGACCATGAACCGCTTAAGTACTTTAAGGGTCAAACTAAGTTAAACAAGCATCATGCTAAGTGGAGTGAGTTCATTGGGTCATTTCCTTATGTCATTAAATACATCAAAGGCAAAGAAAATGTTGTGGCGGATGCACTTTCCCGCAAATGCATGCTTGTTACCAAACTTGAATTGAATGTCATTGGCTTCGAGCACATAAAAGACTTGTATGCGCATGATCCTACTTTTTCTATTCCTTATACCAAATGTTTCACGCATACATCTTGGTACCGCTATTACATCAAAGATGATTATCTTATGTGAGCTAACAAACTTTGTATCCCCGAGTCTTCTCTTCGATTGTTACTTTTGTAAGAATCTCATGGAGGAGGACTTATGGGACACTTTGGACGCGACAAGACATTCGCCACGCTCTCCAAGAACTACTTTTGGCCCAAGATGTTCCGCGACGTCTCATGTTTCACCAACCGGTGCTCCACATGTCGCAAAGCTAAGTCTAAAGCTCAATCCCATGGTCTCTATATGGCACTTCCTATTCTGTATCACCCATGGGAAGATATTAGTATGGACTTTGTACTTGGGTTGCCTAGAACTCGAAATGGCAAAGATTCCATGTTTGTTGTTGTGGACCGATTCTCTAAGATGGCTCATTTCATCCCGTGCAACAAGATAGATGATGCTTCACATGTTGCAAATATTTTTTGTAGGGAAATCTTGCACCTCCATGGAGTGCCAAAGACAATTGTCTCGGACCGCAACGTCAAGTTCCTAAGCTACTTTTGGAAGACTCTATGCGCCAAGCTTGGAATCAAGGTTTTGTTCTCTTCGGCATACCATCCTCAAACTGACGGCCAAACGAAGGTCACGAATTGGACACTATCCACTCTACTATGCTGTTGATCCAGAAGAACATCCAATAGTGGAAGAGTGTCTACCCATCGCCGAGTACTTCTACAACCGTGCAAGACATTCGACTACCGGCAAGTCCCCCTTCGAGGTCGTCTACGGCTTCAAGCCGTTGTCCCCATTGGACATTCTTCCTCTACTTTTACAAGAGCGCATCAACATGGACGCAAGTACATGAGTGAGCTACCTCAAGAAGATGCATGAAGATACGAGGCACACCATCGAGCGCCAAGTACAACGACTCGCGACCAAGCTCAACATCAACAAGAAACCCATGATATTCCACATTGGAGATCTTGTGTGACTACACCTTCGCAAGGACCGCTTCCCAAACAAACGCAAATCCAAGCTTCTACCGCGAGCCGACGGACCCTTCAAGGTGCTAGCACGCTACACCAGCAACGCTTACAAGATCGACCTCCCGCGTGACAAGGACAACGTGAGCGACGTCTTCAATGTCAAAGATCTCTCTCCCTACCATGGTGATGAAGCTTTCGATCCGAGGTCGGATCTTTCCCAACGGGGGGAGATGTTGTGGAGCATCCTATGGTCATCCCCATGGATCTACCTACATCTCCTACGACACCACTTGGACCAATGACAAGAGCTCGATCAAAGGCTATTGAAGATAAGGTGAACTCGCTCCTCTCCGAACTACCACTTTCTACATATGAGACATGGCTACTACCTCAAGCCGAGACCCTATGTATGATCAGGTACTTGGAGGAAAGCCACGAGACAGCTACACCCATCGGACAAGATGGCGAGGACACCAAGTACAATGACCAAGAGGAAGAGCTACCAGGAATCTACAGCCACCGGACGACCGGTACTCGTCGGACGTTCGACGCCTGGGATCTCCAGCCAGCCAGCCGAGTCCCAGCCTGCGCATGCTCCAGCGACCGGACGACCGACACCGACCGAATGATCGACATGCTCCAGCCCCCGGATGACTGAGCCCCTCCGGACGACCGACACCACCATCACCGAACCAAAACGACAGAAGTATGGAGACCACCGGACGTCGGACGTCGGCCGGAAATCCGATGCCAACCATCCCGAGCCAAACCGTCGGACTTCCGACAAGTACCAGACGTCCGGACCCTCGCGAGCCACCGGACGACCTGTAGCTGTTGGACATCCGACGTGTGTGTGTGTTGACAGCATGTTGGGCCGAAGCCCATGTACCCCTTCGTCCACTTAGACTGTATATACTCCTCCTCCCTCTTTTTAGGGTTAGCATAATGATAGATCATTTGAGAGATAGAGCTTTGCTCATCCATCCGGATCTACTCCACCGAGAGAGACCGCGACCTCTACGGAGAAGATCCATCTTGGATTCAAGACCCCTAACAAGAAGACCTTCAAGACCTCATGGAGAAGAACTTGCTACTTGTATCGTCCTTTCTTGATTGTGGATCGTGTATCTCTTCGTGTTTCGAGGATCTAGCACATGTGTAATCGAATCTTGTTGGTTTGAGTGATTCCTCTCGTGTTTCCCCTCATGTTTTCACCTCATGTTCTTCATGTTCTTCGCGGGGTCCGCTCCAATTGTGAAAGATCGTGCATCTAGGGTTCTACCCTACATCAAACCCACTTCCTATGCATAGGGATTTTGTGAGCAAACAATTTATGGGAGCAAGAATCAACTAGCATAGGAAGGCAAAACAAGCAAAACTTCCAGATTTTCAACACATAGAGAGGAAATTTGATATTATTGCAATACCTACAAGCATATGTTCCTCTCTCATAATAATTTTCAGTAGCATCATGAATGAATTCAACAATATAGCTATCACATAAAGCATTCTTTTCATGATCCACAAGCATAGAAATTGTATTACTCTCCACATAAGCAAAAAAAATTCTCATTCATAGTAGTGGGAGGAAATTCAACAAAATAACTATCATGAGATTGAAAATTAAAATCATGATGACAAGTTTCATGGTTATCATTATTCAATATAGCATACATGTCATCATCATAATCATCATAAATAGGAGGCATGCTTTCATCATAGTAAATATTCTCATCAAAACTTCGGGGACTAAAAATATCGTCTTCATCAAACATAGCATCCCCAAGCTTATGGCTTTTCATATCTTTAGCATCATGTATATTCAAAGAATTCATACTAAAAACATTGCAATCATGCTCATCATTCATATGCCAAACATTTTATTGAATTCTTCTTCTATCAATTGAGCACAATTTTCATTTCCATCATTTTCACGAAAGACATTATAAAGATGAATAATATGATGCAACCTCAATTCCATTTTTTGTCTTCTTTTATAGACCTATCTAGTGATAAAACAAGAAACTAAAATATTCAATTGCAAGATCAAAAGATATACCTTCATGCGCTCATCTCCCCGGTAACGGCACCAGAAAATAGCTAGATGTCTACTACGCAACGTTATTCTTGTAGACTCGTGTTGGGCCTCCAACCGCAGGGTTTTGTAGGACAGTAGCAATTTTCCCTCAAGTGGATGACCTAAGGTTTATCAATCCCTGGCAGGCGTAGGATGAAGATGGTCTCTCTTAAACAACCCTAAAACCAAATAATAAAAGGTCTCTTGTGTCCCCAACACAACAAATACGAACAATAAAAAAATCAAGGTAGCAAGTAACAAAAGTGGGCACAAATGGTCTCTCTTAAACAACCCTGCAATCAAAAAATAAAAAGTCTCTTGTGTCCCCAACACAACAAATACGAACAATAAAAAAATCAAGGTAGCAAGTAACAAAAGTGGGCACAAATGGTATTGCAATGATTGAAAATGAGGCCTATGGTCCGTACTTTCACTACTGCAATCAGTGAACAAAGCTAATCTAATTGGATCATATAACCATCCCTCAACGTGCGATGAAGAATCACTCCAAAGTTGCCGTCTAACGGAGAACATAAGAAATAATTGTTTGTAGCTATTATTTCCGATCGATCTATCCAAGAGTTCGTACTAAAATAACACCAAGTTATTCTTTCCGATCGATCTATCAAGAGTTCATACTAAAATAACACCAAGTTATTCTTTCCGATCGATCTATCAAGAGTTCGTACTAAACTAACACCAAAACAAATTCAGATTTATAATAGTCAATCCAACACAAGGAACCTCAAAGAGTGCCCCAAGATTTCTACCAGAGAAACAAAAGACGAGAACGTGCATCAACCCCTATGCATAGATTACTCCAATGTCACCTCGGGAATCCACGAGTTGAGTGCCAAAACATATCACAAGTGAATCAATATAATACCCAATTGTCACCACGGGTATTCATATGCAAGACATATATCAAGTGCCCTCAAATCTATAAAAGTATTCAATCCGATAAGAACGAAATTTCATAGAGAAAACTCAATTCATCACAACAAGATAGAGAGGGAGAAACACCATATGCTCCAACTATATTAACAAAGCCCACGATACATCAAGATCGTGCCATCTCAAGAACACGAGAGACAGAGAGAGTGAGAGATAGAGGGAGACTAAACACATAGCTACTGGTACAAACCCTCAACCTCGAGGGTGGACTACTCCCTCCTCATCATGGTGGCCGCCACGATGATGAAGATGGCCACCGGTGATGATTTCCCCCTCTGGTAGAGTGTCGGAATGGGGTCTAGATTGGTTTTTCATGGCTACAGAGGCCTGCGGCGGCGGAACTTCTGATCTAGGGTTATTTCTGATGGTTTCTATATTTATAGGATTTTTGGCGTTGGTTTCACGCGAAGATGGGCCCCGAGGTGAGCACAACCCACCACGACACGGGTTGGGCTCCAGGCGCGCCCTGGTGGGTTGTGCCCTCCTCGTGGCTCTTCTAGCCCTCCCACGAAGCTTCGGGGGTCTCTTTTGTTCCAAAACAAATCATCAAAAAGTTTCAGCTAATTTGGAGAACTTTCATTTCTGCACAAAAAACAACACGACGGTAGTTCTGCGGAAAACATCGTCAGTCCGGGTTAGTTCCATGCAAATCATACCAAAACCATATAATTTTTTTGTAAACATGGAATGAATAGTTCATAAATTATAGATACGTTGGAGACGTATCAAGCCACCGTAGCACGTGCCCGAGCATGTCACCATGCTCAACACAGATCTAGGAGCACGTAGCACCCATCTGCTACTCATGCCGTGCACTATCTCATTGTAGTCATCGAGCCCGTGCTCCGGCCACCATTGCGAGATTGTTTCTGGCGAGCTCCGGCCACCCCGTGCCCGGCCGCCTGCTTCCCTAGATGCGGACGAGCTCGGGCTACACCCTGGTGGCCTTAGCTCCCGCTCATGTGGCCCATAGCATGGACACCACCGTGGTTGTGGTCGCCGGTGATGACCTCGCCGGCCTGAGCCACTAACCGATGGGCACCGTCGGTTAGGACGTTAATTAGTGTCTAATTACCCCCAGTGACACTGATACATGGGCCCCATCATCCACTAATTAGATACTTATGCAAACTAACCACTGTTAGTTAACTGCATTACTGACCACTGGGTCCCACTGGTCAGGTTTGACCCTGGCTGACTGTGTTGACTTGATGGTGCAATGCTGACGTCATGCTGGCATATTAAACTATTTCCGGATTTTAAATAAATCAGAATGATTTATTTATTTATTAAATTGGCCGAAATTTAAAAAATTCATAGAAAATCAACCGTAGCTCAGTTTGAAATAATTTATATGAAAAATTATCAGAAAAATTACATTTATCCCTCCGTACCATTTTCATGAATGGCAAACCAACTTATACCTATTGTATAAGTGGAAACAACTAAATGGCATTTTAAATACTTAACTTTGGAGTTACATTCGAACCTTTGGTTCAAATAGACTTCATCTAAATCGAATGTGAGATGCATTAGCTCAAACCACATCATATTGCCATGTCATGTTCATGCATCATATTGTTGCATATGTTGCGTATTGATTGTCCTCGGTACTATCCTTCTCGATAGGTTCTGCCTCTGCGGGTGGTACCAAGTACCTATCCAGGGAGCAATGCTCTACTCTTGATCTTACAGCCAAACAAACCCCCTTGAGCATTCTAATACAATCCTGCTCTCTTGTTACTGCTCTCTATTATTGTATTAGGACAATAACGATTCAACTCTTACTTGTTTCGGTAGTTAAACCCATTCATCTGCATGACCTGTCATTGTCACAGTAAATAGCTAAACCTTCCTAGCATGATTTGGAGTTGCTTAGGCCATGATGTGACTTTATCCATGCCATGGCTGCTATTTCATAGAGTTGTGTTAGGTCTGATTCATCGGGGGATGAATTGGAATATTGTGATCATGTTCTGATGTTGAGAGCCAAGTGTATGAACACGATTTGATAAAGGTACCAACAGGCCATGCAGGAGTACATGGTGGACTATCTTATTGAGACCGTCCTTAAGAACTAAGTTATGTTTATGTTATCCAAGACTAGCTACTACCACACATTGGGTTCCGGTAACTGAACCCCGGCCCTCTCGGCTTATTAATCGCCTTGATCTATGTCAAGGAGTTGCAACTAGTTTCTGGTGTTTGTAGGTCGTGTTGCTGGTCGACCAAGTGGCACCCGACAGGGGAGGCTTGGGATACATTAGGCACAGTGGCCCGGTGTACCGGGTGGCACCCGGATGGTGTGCTCGGGAACCGTGCACACATCGTTTGGGCCGTGATGGAAACTTTGGTCGCACTTCCGTTGCGGGTTATTTCTCAAATAGGCGATAAACCTGGACTAGAGTCTTGTGTGGCTAGTCAGGTTTTAGCTGACACCCTCGCTAGGCTTCTGCCCCTGCATGTATCCTTCTTTGCTCCTGTGTCTGTCCCTACGGGGAAATGTCACGCGGTGTTTACTGGAGTCCTTATAGGTTGCTACGACTCAGTTACACACACTGATGACCGACACGTTGATTGCTGAGTAATGTATGCATGTGCTTGTACGTTTGTGCCACCTTGGTTCATGATTAGACATGTCGACCTGGGTTCTCTGTCATATGGATCCTAGCATCACAGTCATATACGTGAGCCAAAATACGCAAACGGTCCCGGCCAAGGTAAAGGCGGCAATTGTGGGTTGCCTTGTGTGAGGCCGCAAAGTGATATGATGTGTTTTTTGCTAGATCGGTGTGACTTAGAATCGGGGTCCAGACAATTAATGCCCTTGTATTAGTGGTCTGAAAGACATAAATTGATCCATGATGAGAAAGTTTAGATTGCTTTCTAGATCTCTATAGAGATTCGTACGCGCACGACTAGCTTTGTTAGTGCTTCTTTTCCAAATGCTTAGATAAAAAAGGGGCTAGACTAGGGCCCATGATGGCTTTGTCAAACTAAATGTTGACGCATCATTTGATCAAGACCTGCTTAGGGGCACTGTTGCGGCAATCCTAAGGGATGATAACGGCAAATTCATTGGGGGGTGGGAGGATCGATTGGTGTGCAAATATCCTAAAGGCTGAAGCTTTGGCTCTCAGATTTGGTCTATCACTTGCATAAAGGGCGGGATGCAACCGCCTTTGTCGGGGGATTGATTCCGAGCGATAGGAAATCCTCCAAAAACCCTGGTTCAAGCTCTACGGGCATGGCTTTGCGTCTACGAGGCTAAGAGCTAATCTTGACGAGGACACAACGAGCTACCCAGGTTCAGGCCATTGTGCGGTGTAATACCCTACTCCTGATTGGTTGTATTGCTTGTGGACAGTGTGATGAGGACATCAATACCATTGTTACACCCACAACCCCTGCTACTATACATACTGGACCGATTACTAGAGCTCGTGCACGCCAATTAAATTACCAGGTACTTTCGTTTCTTGGTAATGATTCTAATGTTCATGAGAATATGATGCTGCCTAAATTGGATACATTTGTTTTGCTTACAAATGAAGGGCCTAGCTTGGAGAAGGATGAACATTGGAGCAAGAACAAGCATGGAGTTGATGGCATGTGCAAGGGAGACAAGAACAGAGTTTCAAGTGATGATTTCAGGACTTTGAAGCCACCATAATGAGTGCATGAAGCCTTGGACGAAATATACAAGATGCCACTTCATAATTTTCGTCCAGAGGCTATTCTAGGTGCTGCGTCACCTTATTTTTGGGCCAGGCCCATGTAATTTCGAAATACTTCAATATAGGCTGTTTTTAGAATCCGTATGTGTGGGGAAACAAGAGTTAGGGTGGGTTTCGGACCCCTCCTCCAAGGGCCATGAAATTCCCCCCTTCTTCCTCCATATATACAGCCCCTAGGGCATCGTTTAGACTTTCGGTTTTTGTTTAGATTAAAAGTTTGCCATAGCTGCAACTTCGCGTACTGCGTTTGTGTTCAAAGACCCGACAAAGGCGTCACAGAACCCCACCTTCATTAATAAAGCTTTCCTCTTTTATTCGCAATATCCAGATTGCAATCTCAGTTTCTTGCTTGTTCTTCGTTTGCTCGCAGGAAATAGACCCTCGTGGTCAGGTTGATCGTGCTCCGGCGTGGTCAATAGCCCCTCGGAAGTTGGTGTAGCGATTGCTAAGGCGCGACGTCTTCACACGTTCGTAGTCGGATCGTCAAAGTCGACTCCCACAGAAAACGATTTCTATCTCATCGAAACATCGGGACACCTTTGCCCCTATCAAGTGGTATCAGATTTCCAGGTTGCTCGGTGAGATTTTACAGTTTTTCGTAGTTTAGATCGAGTCTGTTCTTCATACCTATAGTCAACGAAAAAGCCAAAAAAATTAGGGTTAGTTCATCCTATCCAAACCAATCTGAGCCTTTGCATAATCTTTTCTGTATTTGCTTTGTTGAATTTGCGGTTGCATCGTCGTGTGAAGTTGCTGGTCTTAGCGTCTAGTCCTTTAGAGTTTTGAGTTCTGTTCACAGGTTTTCACGTTGCCGCTGCCATATATCACCACCGCATCATCATCATCGCTGCTGCCATATACCACCACCGCACCAACTTCATTACCGCTGCCATATACCACCGCCACATCTTCACCACCAATCCGAGTCCATATACGCCACCACATATCTGCCGCCATCACGCGAGTCCGAGTTCTACCAGATTCATGTCCGCCACCAGTCCGAGTTCCACCAGATTCATCTCCGCCACCAGTCCGAGTTCCACCAGATTCATCTCCGCCACCAGTCCTATTCCGAGTCTAGTATTTTGTTACTCTGTTTTGAATTTCCAGATCACGCCATACTCCGAGTCGTGACAGAGAAGGACTCCCAAACTTCCCTGTTACCCGCAGTAGAAAAATAGTTCCAGTTTAAAAAAAAAAACTAAGTCTGGAAAATTCTGGCTAGGCAGTTTTTAGGCCATTTGTAGACTTTTTCGAAAAAAATTGTTGCGCAGCAAAAAAAGAGAGGGAAAAAGTGCAAAAAAAGGAAAAAAAGAGAGAAAAAATTCAGAGTGAGCTCCTCCCTTGTTTACGTCGAGCGCCATGATTTTCTTAGTGTTCTAGGCTCGCGTCTCTAGCACGGTCTAGCCTAGGACCTGCACAGTACCATCGTTGAGCGTTTATTCAACTTTGCATCTCTGAATTGATTATTGCTGACCCTTTTTGCTACCATATTATAAGCCTTCCCAGCTCCACATACATCTACATCGTGCGTTCGACTCTCCCTGGTAATCGCTCTATCCAAGCTTTGAGAGTTTTGACTACATCGGTTGCCGATCACCGTCTACTGCTGGGTAAGAACTGGTAAGAATTTGAGATTTGCTTGACGGATTTGTGACACCCACCACCACTACCACTTGTTAGTAGTCTATAGGATCATATTCTTGTGTGTTTCTATTGCTGCTAACCATGCCAGGATCACAAGCCAACGAGATTGACTTGGAGAACTTAACAACAAGGAGCTTCATGATAAGTTTCAGCAAATGATGACTGAACAGGTGCAAGATGTGCTGAACAATTTTGAAGAGGCCATGGAGAAGATCACTGGCCTTGAGAAGACGTTCGAAACAAAGACCGATAACAGATTTAATGAACTGCTTGCGCGTCTTCCACCACCGGCTGCACCTGCCGCACCTCTGCAACAACAACAACAACAACAACAACAACAACAACGACTACCTCCACGTCGGGAAACAGCCCTCCACCGAGCGAGCCGTGTCCCTCTTCAGCCAGGCCAAACTGCTGGTGCTGCTGTTGATACTTCTGTGGCTCCTGCTGCTGATGTGGAGGAGGATGATTATGCGGGAGATTACGAGGATGAGGTTGATCAAAATCATAACTACGTGCAACCACCAGCACCATAACCACCAGGTCGTCCACATGCAAATAATGGCAATGTTAGGGCTCCCC
This sequence comes from Triticum aestivum, assembly GCF_018294505.1. NCBI lineage: Eukaryota > Viridiplantae > Streptophyta > Magnoliopsida > Poales > Poaceae > Triticum > Triticum aestivum. The sequence goes on from NC_057808.1 coordinate 190,835,942, forward strand.
CTCATGTACGAGATCATGACCATCTCCCTAAACTGAAATTGAATATTCCACCATTTGAGGGTAGATATGTTCCTGATATATATCTTACTTGGGAGTTAGAAACTGAACAACGATTTACATGTTTACAATATCCTGAGGAGAGACGTGTTCCTGTTGCTGTTTGTGCTTTCACTTGCTTTGCATGTGTTTGGTGGTCTGAACATTGTAGATTATATCATGTTCCAGCTACTTGGGCTGCTTTGAAAACTGCTATGCGTACTCTTTGGGTTCAACCATATTATCAACGTGAATTACTTCAAAAATTGCAGCGCTTAAGACAAGGAAAAAATTCTGTAGAAGAATATTATCAGGAATTACAAACTGGCTTGATTAGATGTGGTACTGTTGAGGAGAATGAAGCTATGCTTGCATGTTTTATGGGTGGATTAAATAGAGAGATTCAGACCATTCTAGAGTATAAGGATTATAATAATATCACTCGTTTATTCCATCTTGCTTGTAAAGCTGAAAGTGAAGTGCAGGATCGACAGGCATTGGCGCGAACTAACTTTTCTGCAGGTCGACCTTCATCATGGACACCACGTGCATCAGCTACTTCCACAGCACCATCACCTCCTTCAGGTGCCACCTCCAACCATGATACAAGAAAGCAGGCACAACCACCACTATCTGCCAAGAGCGCACTTGCCGGGCCTGCACAGAGCTCTTCTTCTTCCATGGCGTCAACAGGGCACACAAGTGATATTATTTGTCGTCGTTGTAAGGGAAGAGGACATTTTGCGAGAGAATGTAAATCTCAGCGTGTGATGATTGCTATTGAGGATGGTGGGTATGAGTCCGCTAGTGACTATGATGAGGAGACTTTGGGTCTTATTACACATGAAGAACACGGTGGAGATGATTCTGATCATGAGACGCAATACATGGCTGCTGAAGATGCTGATAGGTATGAATGTTTAGTTGCTCAATGTGTTTTGAGTGTGCAGGTTACACAAGCTGAGCAAAATTAGAGGCATAATTTGTTCCATACAAAGGGAGTTGTGAAGGAACGTTCTATTCGCGTCATCAAGATGGAGGGAGCCGCAACAACTTGGCTAGCATGGAGATGGTGGAGAAGCTATCTCTCACCACAAGACCACATCCACGTCCTTACTACATCCAATGGTTCAACAACAGCGGCAAGGTTAAGGTAACACGTACTGTTCGGGTGCATTTTAGTATCTCTACATATGCTGATTATGTTGATTGTGATGTGGTACCTATGCTAGCATGTTCCTTATTACTTGGTAGACCATTGCAATTTGATAAAAATTCGGTACACCATGGTAGAAACAATCAGTATACTCTTGTTCATCAGGATACAAATATTACTTTGCTTCCTATGACTCTTGATTCCATTTTGAAAGATAATATTCATAGAGCTAATAAAGAAAAACAGGAGAAAAATAAGAGTGAAAATCAGATTGTGGCAAAAGAATTTGAGCAACAAATGAAGCCTAATAATAAACCATCTAGTGTTGCTTCTGAAATTAAATTGAAAAGTGCATGTTTACTTGCCACCAAATCTGATATTGATGAGCTAGTTTTCAGCAAATCTGATATTGATGAGCTAGTTTTCAGCAAATCTATTTGCTATGCTTTTGTGTGGAAAGAGGCATTATTTTCATTCGAGGACGTGCCTTCTGTTGGGGAACGTAGTAATTTCAAAAAAATTCCTACGAACACGCAAGATCATGGTGATGCATAGCAACGAGAGGGGAGAGTGTTGTCCACGTACCCTCGTAGACCGAAAGCGGAAGCGTTAACACAACGCGGTTGATGTAGTCGTACGTCTTCACGATCCGACCGATCAAGTATCGAACGTACGGCACCTCTGAGTTCAGTACACGTTCAGCTCGATGACGTCCCTCGAACTCCGATCCAGCCGAGTGTTGAGGGAGAGTTTCGTCAGCACGACGGCGTGGTGACGATCATGATGTTGAGAAAGGGGGAAGAGGTGGAGGGGAGGAAGGAAGGGGGGGGCGCCGCCCCCCTCTCCTTGTCCTATTCGGACTGGGGGGGACGAGCGCGCGGCCCTGCCTTGGCCTCCTCTCCTCTCTTCCACCTAGGCCCACTAAGGCCCATTAAGTTACCGGGGGGGGTTCCGGTAACCTCCCAGTACTCCGGAAAAATCCCGATTTCACCCGGAACACTTCCGATGTCCAAACATAGGTTTCCAATATATCAATCTTTATGTCTCGACCATTTCGAGACTCCTCGTCATGTCCGTGATCACATCCGGGACTCCGAATAACCTTCGGTACATCAAAACATATAAACTCATAATATAACCGTCATCATAACGTTAAGCGTGCGGACCCTACGGGTTCGAGAACTATGCAGGCATGACCGAGATACCTCTCCGGTCAATAACCAATAGCGGGACCTGGATGCCCATATTGGCTCCCACATATTCTACGAAGATCTTTATCGGTCAGACCGCATAACAACATACGTTGTTCCCCTTGTCATCGGTATGTTACTTGCCCAAGATTCGATCGTCGGTATCTCGATACCTAGTTCAATCTCGTTACCGGCAAGTCTCTTTACTCGTTCCGTAATACATCATCCCGCAACTAACTCATTAGTCACAATGCTTGCAAGGCTTATAGTGATGTGTATTACTGAGTGGGCCTAGAGATACCTCTCCGACAATCGGAGTGACAAATCCTAATCTCGAAACACGCCAACCCAACAAGTACCTTTGGAGACACCTGTAGAGCACCTTTATAATCACCCAGTTACGTTGTGACGTTTGGTAGCACACAAAGTGTTCCTCCGGTAAACGGGAGTTGCATAATCTCATAGTCATAGGAACATGTATAAGTCATGAAGAAAGCAATAGCAACATACTAAACGATCGAGTGCTATGCTAACGGAATGGGTCAAGTCAATCACATCATTCTCCTAATGATGTGATCCCGTTAATCAAATGACAACTCATGTCTATGGCTAGGAAACATAACCATCTTTGATCAACGAGCTAGTCAAGTAGAGGCATACTAGTGACACTCTGTTTGTCTATGTATTCACACATGTATCAAGTTTCCGGTTAATACAATTCTAGCATGAATAATAAACATTTATCATGATGTAAGGAAATAAATAATAACTTTATTATTGCCTCTAGGGCATATTTCCTTCAGTCTCCCACTTGCACTAGAGTCAATAATCTAGTTCACATCGCCATGTGATTTAACATCAATAATTCACATCACCATGTGATTAACACCCATAGTTCACATTGTCATGTGACCAACACCCAAAGGGTTTACTAGAGTCAATAATCTAGTTCACATCGCTATGTGATTAACACCCAAAGAGTACTAAGGTGTGATCATGTTTTGATTGTGAGATAATTTTAGTCAACGGGTCTGTCACATTCAGATCCATAAGTATTTTGCAAATTTCTATGTCTACAATGCTCTGCACGGAGCTACTCTAGCCAATTGCTCCCACTTTCAATATGTATCTAGACCGAGACTTAGAGTCATCTAGATTAGTGTAAAAACTTGCATCGACGTAACCCTTTACGACGAACCTTTTGTCACTTCCATAATCGAGAAACATATCCTTATTCCACTAAGGATAATTTTGACCGCTGTCCAGTGATCTACTCCTAGATCACTATTGTACTCCCTTGCCAAAATCAGTGTAGGGTATACAATAGATCTGGTACACAGCATGGCATACTAAATAGAACCTATGGCCAAGGCATAGGGAATGACTTTCATTCTCTTTCTATCTTCTGCCGTGGTCGGGCTTTGAGTCTTACTCAATTTCACACCTTGTAACACAGGCAAGAACTCTTTCTTTGACTGTTCTATTTTGAACTACTTCAAAATCTTGTTAAGGTATGTACTCATTGAAAAAACTTATCAAGCGTCTTGATCTATCTCTATAGATCTTGATGCTCAATATGTAAGCAGCTTCACCGAGGTCTTTCTTTGAAAAACTCATTTCAAACACTCCTTTATGCTTTGCAGAATAATTCTACATTATTTCCGATCAACAATGTGTCATTCACATATACTTATCAGAAATGTTGTAGTGCTCCCACTCACTTTCTTGTAAATACAGGCTTCACCGCAAGTCTGTATAAAACTATATCCTTTGATCAACTTATCAAAGCGTATATTCCAACTCCGAGATGCTTGCACCAGTCCATAGATGGATCGCTGGAGCTTGCATATTCTGTTAGCACTTTTAGGATTGACAAAACCTCCTGGTTGCATCATATACAACTCTTCTTTAATAAATCCATTAAGGAATGAGGTTTTGTTTATCCATTTGCCATATTTCATAAAATGCGGCAATTGCTAACGTGATTCAGACAGACTTAAGCATAGATACGAGTGAGAAACTCTCATCGTAGTCAACACCTTGAACTTGTCGAAAACCTTTTGCGACAATTCTAGCTTTGTAGACAGTAACACTACTATCACTGTCTGTCTTCCTCTTTGAAGATCCATTTAATCTCAATGGCTCGCCGATCATTGGGCAAGTCAATCAAAGTCCATACTTTGTTCTCATATATGGATCTCATCTCAGATTTCATGGCCTCAAGCCATTTCGGGGAATCTGGGCTCATCATCGCTTCCTCATAGTTCGTAGGTTCGTCATGGTCAAATAACATGACCTCCAGAACAGGATTACCGTTCCACTCTGGTGTGGATCTCACTCTGGTTTACCTACGAGGTTTGGTAGTAACTTGATCTGAAGTTACATGATCATCATCATTAACTTCCTCACTAATTGGTGTAGGAGTCACAGGAACAGATTTCTGTGATGAACTACTTTCCAATAAGGGAGCAGGTACAGTTACCTCATCAAGTTCTACTTTCCTCCCACTCACTTCTTTCGAGAGAAACTCCTTCTCTAGAAAGGATCCATTCTTAGCAATGAATGTCTTGCCTTCGGATCTGTGATAGAAGGTGTACCCAACTGTCTCCTTTGGGTATCCTATGAAGACACATTTCTCCGATTTGGGTTTGAGCTTATCAGGATGAAACTTTTTCATATAAGCATCGCAACCCCAAACTTTAAGAAACAACAACTTTGGTTTCTTGCCAAACCACAGTTCATAAGATGTCGTCTCAACGGATTTAGATGGTACCCTATTTAACGTGAATGCAGCTGTCTCTAATGCATAACCCCAAAACGATAGCGGTAGATCGGTAAGAGACATCATATATCGCACCATATCTAATAAAGTACGGTTATGATGTTCGGACACACCATTACACTGTGGTGTTCCAGGTGGCGTGAGTAGTGAAACTATTTTACATTGTTTTAACTGAAGGCCAAACTCGTAACTCAAATACTCTTCTCCACGATCAGATCGTAGAAACTTTATTTTCTTGTTACGATGATTTTCCACTTCACTCTGAAATTATATGAACTTTTCAAATGTTTCAGACTTCTGTTTCATTAAGCAGATATACCCATATCTGCTCAAATCATTTGTGAAGGTCAGAAAATAATGATAGCTGCTATGAGCCTCAATATTCATCGGACCACATACATCTATATGTATGATTTCCTAACAAATCTGTTGCTCTCTCCATAGTTCCGGAGAATGGCGTTTTAGTCATCTTGCCCATGAGGCACGGTTCGCAAGCATCAAGTGATTCATAATCAAGTGATTCCAAAACCCCATCAGTATGGAGTTTCTTCATGCGCTTTACACCAATATGACTTAAACGGTAGTGCCACAAATAAGTTGTACTATCATTATTAACTTTGCATCTTTTGGCTTTCATTATTATGAATATGTGTATCACTACGATCGAGATCCAACAAACCATTTTATTGGGTGTATGACCATAGAAGGTTTTATTCATGTAAACAGAACAACAATTATTCTCTAATTTAAATGAATAACCGTATTGCAACAAACATGATCAAATCATATTCATGCTTAACGCAAACACCAAATAACACTTATTTAGTTTCAACAGTAATCCCGAAAGTATAGGGAGTGTGCGATGATGATCATATCAATCTTGGAACTACTTCCAACACACATCGTCACCTCGCCTTTTACTAGTCTCTGTTTATTCTGCAACTCCCGTTTCGAGTTACTACTCTTAGCAACTGAACCAGTATCAAATACCGAGGGGTTGCTATAAACACTAGTAAAGTACACATCAATAACATGTATATCCAATATACCTTTGTTCACTTTGCCATCCTTCTTATCCACCAAATAGTTGGGGCAGTTCCGCTTCTAGTGACCAGTCCCTTTGCAGTAGAAGCACTTAGTCTCAGGCTTAGGTACAAACTTGGGCTTCTTCACTTGAGTAGCAACTTGCTTGCCGTTCTTTTTGAAGTTCCCCTTCTATCCCTTTGCCCTTTTCTTGAAACTAGTGATCTTGTTAACCATCAACACTTGATGTTTTTCTTGATTTCTACCTTCGTCGATTTCAGCATCACGAAGAGCTCGGGAATTACTTTCGTCATCCCTTGCATACTATAGTTCATCACGAAGTTCTACTAACTTGGTGATGGTGACTAGAGAATTCTGTCAATCACTATTTTATCTGGAAGATTAACTCCCATTGATTCAAGCGATTGTGGTACCCAGACAATCTGAGCACATGCTCACTGCTTGAGCTATTCTCCCCCATCTTTTAGCTATAGAACTTGTTGGAGACTTCATATCTCTCAACTTGGGTATTTTCTTGAAATATTAACTTCAACTCCTGGAACAACTCATATGGTCCATGACGTTCAAAACGTCTTTGAAGTCCCGATTCTAAGCCGTTAAGCATGGTGCACTAAACTATCAAGTAGTCATCATACTGAGCTAGCCAAACATTCATAACGTCTGCATCTGCTCCTGTAATAGGTCTGTCACCTAGCGGTGTATCAATGACATAATTCTTCTGTGCAGCAATGAGGATAATCCTCAGATCACGGATCCAATCAGCATCTTTGCTACTAACATCTTTCAACATAATTTTTCTCTAGGAACATATCAAAAATAAACACAGGGAAGCAACAACGCGAGCTATTGATCTACAACATAATTTGCAAAATGCTATTAGGACTAAGTTCATGATAAATTCAAGTTCAATTAATCATATTACTTAAGAACTCCCACTTAGATAGACATCCCTCTAATCCTCTAGGTGATCACGTGATCCATATCAACTAAACCATGTCCGATCATCACGTGAGATGGAGTAGTTTCAATGGTGAACATCACTATGTTGATCATATCTACTATATGATTCACGCTCGACCTTTCGGTCTCCGTGTTCCGAGGCCATATCTGCATATGCTAGGCTCGTCAAGTTTAACCTGAGTATTCCGCGTGTGCAACTGTTTTGCACCCGTTGTATTTGAACGTAGAGCCTATCACACCCGATCATCACGTGGTGTATCGGCACGAAGAACTTTCGCAACGGTGCATACTCAGGGAGAACACTTTTATCTTGAAATTTTAGTGAGAGATCGTCTTATAATGCTACCGTCAATCAAAGCAAGATAAGATGCATAAAAGATAAACATCACATGCAATCAATATAAGTGATATGATATGGCCATCATCATCTTGTGCTTGTGATCTCCATCTCCGAAGCACCGTCATGATCAGCATCGTCACCGGTGCGACACCTTGATCTCCATCGTAGTATCGTTGTCGTCTCGCCAACTGTTGCTTTTACGACTATCGCTACCCCTTAGTGATAAAGTAAAACAATTACATGGCGATTGCATTGCATACAATAAAGTGACAACCATATGGCTCCTGCCAGTTGCCGATAACTCGGTTACAAAACATGATCATCTCATACAATAAAATATAGCATCATGTCTTGACCATATCACATCACAACATGCCCTGCAAAAACAAGTTAGACGTCCTCTACTTTGTTGTTGCAAGTTTTACGCGGCTGCTACGGGCTTAGCAAGAACCGTTCTTACCTACGCATCAAAACCACAACGATAGTTTGTCAAGTTGGTGCTGTTTTAACCTTCGCAAGGACCGAGCGTAGCCACACTCGGTTCAACTAAAGTGAGAGAGACAGACACCCGCCAGTCACCTTTAAGCAATGAGTGCTCGCAACGGTGAAACTAGTCTCGCGTAAGCGTACGCGTAATGTCGGTCCGGGCCGCTTCATCTCACAATACCGCTAAACCAAAATATGACATGCTGGTAAGCAGTATGACTTATATCGCCCACAACTCACTCGTGTTCTACTCATGCATATAACATCAACGCATAAAACCAGGCTCGGATGCCATTGTTGGGGAACGTAGTAATTTCAAAAAAATTCCTACGAACACGCAAGATCATGGTGATGCATAGCAACGAGAGGGGAGAGTGTTGTCCATGTACCCTCGTAGACCGAAAGCGGAAGCGTTAGCACAACGCGGTTGATGTAGTCGTACGTCTTCACGATCCGACCGATCAAGTACCGAACGTACGGCACCTCCGAGTTCAGCACACGTTCAGCTCGATGACGTCCCTCGAACTCCGATCCAGCCGAGTGTGGAGGGAGAGTTTCGTCAGCACGATGGCGTGGTGACGATCATGATGTTCTACCGACGCAGGGCTTCGCCTAAGCACCGCTACGATATTATCGAGGTGTAATATGGTGGAGGGGGGCACCGCACACGGCTAAAAGATCGTTGATCAATTGTGTGTCTAGAGGTGCCCCCTGCCCCCGTATATAAAGGAGCAAGGGGGGGGGAGGGTTCGGCCGGCCTAGAGGAGAGGCACGCCAGGAGGAGTCCTACTCCTACCGGGAGTAGGACTCCCCCCCTTTTCCATGTTGGACTAGGAGAGAAAGGGGGAAGAGGTGGAGGGGAGGAAGGAAGGGGGGGGGGCGCCCCCCTCTCCTTGTCCTATTCGGACTAGGGGGGAGGGGCGCGCGGCCCTGCCCTGGCCTCCTCTCCTCTCTTCCACCTAGGCCCACTAAGGCCCATTAAGTTACCGGGGGGGTTCCGGTAACCTCCCAGTACTCCGGAAAATTCCGATTTCACCCGGAACACTTCCGATGTCCAAACATAGGCTTCCAATATATCAATCTTTATGTCTCGACCATTTCGAGACTCCTCGTCATGTCCGTGATCACATCCGGGACTCCGAACAACCTTCGGTACATCAAAACATATAAACTCATAATATAACCGTCATCATAACGTTAAGCGTGCGGACCCTACGGGTTCGAGAACTATGCAGGCATGACCGAGATACCTCTCCGGTCAATAACCAATAGCGGGACCTGGATGCCCATATTGGCTCCCACATATTCTACGAAGATCTTTATCGGTCAGACCGCATAACAACATACGTTGTTCCCCTTGTCATCGGTATGTTACTTGCCCGAGATTCGATCGTCGGTATCTCGATACCTAGTTCAATCTCGTTACCGGCAAGTCTCTTTACTCGTTCCGTAATACATCATCCCGCAACTAACTCATTAGTCACAATGCTTGCAAGGCTTATAGTGATGTGTATTACTGAGTGGGCCTAGAGATACCTCTCCGACAATCGGAGTGACAAATCCTAATCTCGAAATACGCCAACCCAACAAGTACCTTTGGAGACACCTTTAGAGCACCTTTGTAATCACCCAGTTACGTTGTGACGTTTGGTAGCACACAAAGTGTTCCTCCGGTAAACGGGAGTTGCATAATCTCATAATCATAGGAACATGTATAAGTCATGAAGAAAGCAATAGCAACATACTAAACGATCGAGTGCTATGCTAACGGAATGGGTCAAGTCAATCACATCATTCTCCTAATGATGTGATCCCGTTAATCAAATGACAACTCATGTCTATGGCTAGGAAACATAACCATCTTTGATCAACGAGCTAGTCAAGTAGAGGCATACTAGTGACACTCTGTTTGTCTATGTATTCACACATGTATCAAGTTTCCGGTTAATACAATTCTAGCATGAATAATAAACATTTATCATTGATGAGGACATCAATACAATTATTACACCCACAGGCCCTGCTGCTATACATACTGGACCAATTACTAGAGCTCGCGCACGCCAATTAAATTACCAGGTACTTTCGTTTCTTGCTAATGATTCTAATGTTCATGAGAATATGATGCTGCCTAAATTGGATACATTTGTTTTGCTTACAAATGAAGGGCCTAGCTTTGAGAAGGATGAACATTGGAGCAAGAACAAGCATGGAGATGATGGCATGCGCATGGGGAACAAGAACGGAGTTACAAGTGATGATTTCAGGACGTTGAAGCCACCATAATGCGTGCATGAAGCCTTGGACGAAATATACAAGATGCTACTTCATAACTTTCGTCCAGAGGCTATTCTAGGTGCTGAGTCACCTTATTATTGGGCCAGGCCCATGTAATTTCGAAATACATAAGTATAGGCTGTTTTTAGAGTCCGTATGTGTGGGGAAACAAGAGATAGGGTTGGTTTCGGACCCCTTCCTCAAGGGCCACGAAATTCCCCCCCCCTCTTCCTCCATATATACAGCCCTTAGGGCGTCGTTTAGACTTTGGGTTTTGTTTAGATTAAAAGTTCGCCATAGCTGCAACTTCGCGTACTTCGTTTGTGTTCAGCGACCAGACAAAGGCGTCACAGAACCCCACCTTGATCAATAAAGCTTTCATCTTATATTCGCAATATCCAGATTGCAATCTCAGTTTCTTGCCTGTTCTTCGTTTGCTCGCAGGAAACAGACCCTCGTGGTCAGGTTGATCGTGCTCCGGCGTGGTCGATAACCTCTCGGAGTTGGTTTAGCGATTGCCAAGGCGCGACGTCCTCGCACGTTCGTAGTCGGATCGTCAAAGTCGACTTCCATCAAAGCGATATTCATCATCTCATCGAAAGACGGGACACCTTTGCCTCTATCAAGTGGTATCAGATTTCCAGGTTGCTCGGTGAGATTTTACAGTTTTTCGTAGTTTAGATCGAGTCTGTTCTTCATACCTACAGTCCACGAAAAAGCCACAAAAAAAATTAGGGTTAGTTCCTCATATCCGAACCAATCTGAGCCTTTGCATAATCTTTTTAGGGTTTTTGCTTTGTTGAATTTGCGGTTGCATCGTCGTGTCAAGTTGCTGGTCTTAGAGTCTAGTCTTTTAGAGTTTCGAGTTCTGGTCATAAGTTGTCACGCCGCCGCCGCACCATCATCATCGCCTTGCCATCTACCACCATTGCTTATCCGCCACCGCTTTGAATCCGTATCCATATACCACCACCGCTGCCATATACCACCACCGCTGCCATATACTACCGCCATATATCCACCACCAATCCGAGTTCTTTTCATAGTCGGTTTGTTTTAGAGATCCATATATTTTCCGTTTCGTGTTTCCTTGCCTGAGTAGGTCTCGGAAAAAAAAAAGAGCGAAAAAAAAAATTCCTGAGTGTGCTTTTCCCTTGTTTACGTGCAGCGCCGTGATTTTGTTAGTGTTCTAGGCTCGCGTCTCTAGCACGGTCTAGCCTAGGACCAGCACAGTACCGTCGTTGAGCGTTTATTCAACTTTGCATCTCTGAATTGATTATTGCTTACCATTTTGCTACCATATTATAAGCCTTCCCAGCTCCACATAAGTCTACATCGTGCGTTTGACTCTCCCTGGTAATCGCTATATCCAAGCTTTGAGAGTTTTTGACTACAACGGTTGCCGATCACCACCTGCTGCTGGGTAAGAACTGGTAAGAATTTGAGATTCGCTTGAAGGTTTTGTGACACACCACCATCCCACCACTTCTAGTAGTCTGCAGGATCATATTCTTTTGTGTTTCTATTGCTGCTAACCATGGCAGGTTCACAAGCCGATGAGACTGATTGGGCGAACATGACGAACAAGGAGTTGCATGATAAATTTCAGCAAATGATGAGTGGCCAGGTGGGAGATGTGCTAAACAGATTTGAAGAGGCTATGGAGAAGATAGATGCCGTGGAGAAGTCGTTTGAGACAAAGCTGGATAACAAGTTTACTGAATTACTAAAGCGTCTTCCCCAACCACCACCGGCTGCACATGTCGCACCTCTACAACAACAACAACCACCTCTCCAACGCCGCCTTCCAAATCAAGTGGGACGGGCACAGCGCGTTCCAATTGAGATTGGTCAAAATTCGGGTGCTGCTGTCCCTACTGTTGATGCTTCTTTGGCTCCTGCTCCTGCGGCGGCTGAGGAGGATGACGATTATGCAGGCGATTATGAGGATGAGGTTGATCAAAATCAGAACTACGTGCAGCCACCAGCACCACCACCAGCAGGTCGACCTCAGGTATATATTCGCAACGGTAGGCCGGCACCACCACCTCAGGTACGAGATCATGACCATCTCCCTAAACTGAAATTGAATATTCCACCATTTGAGGGTAGATATGTTCCTGATATATATCTTACTTGGGAGTTAGAAACTGAACAACGATTTACATGTTTACAATATCCTGAGGAGAGACGTGTTCCTGCTGCTGTTTGTGCTTTCACTAGCTTTGCATGTGTTTGGTGGTCTGAACATTGTAGATTATATCCTGTTCCAGCTACTTGGGCTGCTTTGAAAACTGCTATGCGTACTCGTTGGGTTCCACCATATTATCAACGTGAATTACTTCAAAAATTGCAGCGTTTAAGACAAGGAAAAAATTCTGTAGAAGAATATTATCAGGAATTACAAACTGGCATGATTCGATGTGGTATTGTTGAGGAGAATGAAGCTATGCTTGCACGTTTTATGGGTGGATTAAATAAAGAGATTCAGACCATTCTAGAGTATAAGGATTATAATAATATCACTCGTTTATTCCATCTTGCTTGTAAAGCTGAACGTGAAGTGCAGGATCGACAGCCATTGGCGCGAACTAACTTTTCTGCAGGTCGACCTTCATCATGGACACCGCGTGCATCTTCTACTTCCACTTCACCATCACCTCCATCAGGTGCCACCTCCAGCCGTGATACAAGAAAGCAGGCACACCCACCACTATCTGCCAAGAGCACACCTGCCGGGCCTGCACAGAGCTCTTCTTCTTCCATGGCATCGACAGGGCACACAAGTGATATTATTTGTCGTCGTTGTAAGGGAAGAGGACATTTTGCGAGAGAATGCAAATCTCAGCGTGTCATGATTGCTACTGAGGATGGTGGGTATGAGTCCGCTAGTGACTATGATGAGGAGACTTTGGCTCTTATTACACGTGAAGAACATGGTGGAGATGATTCTGAAAATGAGACGCAATACATGGCTCCTGAAGACGCTGACAGGTATGAATGTTTAGTTGCTCAACGTGTTTTGAGTGTGCAGGTCACACAAGCAGAGCAAAATCAGAGGCATAATTTGTTCCATACAAAGGGAGTTGTGAAGGAACGTTCTGTTCGCGTCATCATAGATGGAGGGAGCTGTAACAACTTGGCTAGCATGGAGATGGTGGAGAAGCTATCTCTCACCACAAGACCACATCCACATCCTTACTACATCCAATGGTTCAACAACAGCGGCAAGGTTAAGGAGTTCGCTGACGTCTTCCCACAAGACGTGCCACCGGGATTACCACCTATTCGAGGGATTGAGCATCAAATTGACTTAATTCCCGGTGCATCGCTACCCAACCGTGCACCATACCGTACCAATCCAGAGGAGACGAAGGAGATTATGCGTCAAGTACAGGAGCTGCTCGACAAAGGTTATATACGCGAATCTCTTAGTCCTTGTGCTGTTCCTATTATACTCGTGCCTAAAAAGGATGGTACGTCGCGTATGTGTGTTGATTGTAGAGGCATTAATAATATTACTATTCGTTATCGTCATCCTATTCCTAGGCTCGATGATATGCTTGATGAATTGAGTGGCTCTACAATATTCTCCAAAGTTGATTTGCGTAGTGGATACCATCAAATTCGTATGAAATTGGGAGATGAATGGAAAACTGCATTTAAAACTAAGTTTGGTTTATATGAGTGGTTAGTCATGCCTTTTGGGTTAACTAATGCACCTAGTACTTTCATGAGACTAATGAACGAAGTTTTACGTGCTTTCATTGGACGATTTGTGGTGGTCTATTTTGATGATATACTGATTTATAGCAAATCTTTGGAAGAACATTTGGAACATTTACGTGCTGTTTTTATTGCTCTACGTGATGCACGTTTGTTTGGTAACCTTGGGAAGTGCACCTTTTGCACCGACCGTGATGAGGACATCAATACAATTATTACACCCACAGTCCCTGCTGCTATACATACTGGACCAATTACTAGAGCTCGCGCACGCCAATTAAATTACCAGGTACTTTCGTTTCTTGCTAATGATTCTAATGTTCATGAGAATATGATGCTGCCTAAATTGGATACATTTGTTTTGCTTACAAATGAAGGGCCTAGCTTTGAGAAGGATGAACATTGGAGCAAGAACAAGCATGGAGATGATGGCATGCGCATGGGGAACAAGAACGGAGTTACAAGTGATGATTTCAGGACGTTGAAGCCACCATAATGCGTGCATGAAGCCTTGGACGAAATATACAAGATGCTACTTCATAACTTTCGTCCAGAGGCTATTCTAGGTGCTGCGTCACCTTATTATTGGGCCAGGCCCATGTAATTTCGAAATACATAAGTATAGGCTGTTTTTAGAGTCCGTATGTGTGGGGAAACAAGAGATAGGGTTGGTTTCGGACCCCTTCCTCAAGGGCCACGAAGTCCCCCCCCCCTCTTCCTCCATATATACAGCCCTTAGGGCGTCGTTTAGACTTTGGGTTTTGTTTAGATTAAAAGTTCGCCATAGCTGCAACTTCGCGTACTTCGTTTGTGTTCAGCGACCAGACAAAGGCGTCACAGAACCCCACCTTGATCAATAAAGCTTTCATCTTATATTCGCAATATCCAGATTGCAATCTCAGTTTCTTGCCTGTTCTTCGTTTGCTCGCAGGAAACAGACCCTCGTGGTCAGGTTGATCGTGCTCCGGCGTGGTCGATAACCTCTCGGAGTTGGTTTAGCGATTGCTAAGGCGCGACGTCCTCGCACGTTCGTAGTCGGATCGTCAAAGTCGACTTCCATCAAAGCGATATTCATCATCTCATCGAAAGACGGGACACCTTTGCCTCTATCAAGTGGTACCGTCGTTGAGCGTTTATTCAACTTTGCATCTCTGAATTGATTATTGCTGACCATTTTGCTACCATATTATACGCCTTCCCAGCTCCACATAAGTCTACATCGTGCGTTTGACTCTCCCTGGTAATCGCTATATCCAAGCTTTGAGAGTTTTTGACTACAACGGTTGCCGATCACCACCTGCTGCTGGGTAAGAACTGGTAAGAATTTGAGATTCGCTTGAAGGTTTTGTGACACACCACCATCCCACCACTTCTAGTAGTCTGCAGGATCATATTCTTTTGTGTTTCTATTGCTGCTAACCATGGCAGGTTCACAAGCCGATGAGACTGATTGGGAGAACATGACGAACAAGGAGTTGCATGATAAATTTCAGCAAATGATGAGTGGCCAGGTGGGAGATGTGCTAAACAGATTTGAAGAGGCTATGGAGAAGATAGATGCCGTGGAGAAGTCGTTTGAGACAAAGCTGGATAACAAGTTTACTGAATTACTCAAGCGTCTTCCCCAACCACCACCGGCTGCACATGTCGCACCTCTACAACAACAACAACCACATCTCCAACGCCGCCTTCCAAATCAAGTGGGACGGGCACAGCGCGTTCCAATTGAGATTGGTCAAAATTCGGGTGCTGCTGCACCTACTGTTGATGCTTCTTTGGCTCCTGCTCCTGCGGCGGCTGAGGAGGATGACGATTATGCAGGCGATTATGAGGATGAGGTTGATCAAAATCAGAACTACGTGCAGCCACCAGCACCACCACCAGCAGGTCGACCTCAGGTATATATTCGCAACGGTAGGCCGGCACCACCACCTCAGGTACGAGATCATGACCATCTCCCTAAACTGAAATTGAATATTCCACCATTTGAGGGTAGATATGTTCCTGATATATATCTTACTTGGGAGTTAGAAACTGAACAACGATTTACATGTTTACAATATCCTGAGGAGAGACGTGTTCCTGCTGCTGTTTGTGCTTTCACTAGCTTTGCATGTGTTTGGTGGTCTGAACATTGTAGATTATATCCTGTTCCAGCTACTTGGGCTGCTTTGAAAACTGCTATGCGTACTCGTTGGGTTCCACCATATTATCAACGTGAATTACTTCAAAAATTGCAGCGTTTAAGACAAGGAAAAAGTTCTGTAGAAGAATATTATCAGGAATTACAAACTGGCATGATTAGATGTGGTATTGTTGAGGAGAATGAAGCTATGCTTGCACGTTTTATGGGTGGATTAAATAAAGAGATTCAGACCATTCTAGAGTATAAGGATTATAATAATATCACTCGTTTATTCCATCTTGCTTGTAAAGCTGAACGTGAAGTGCAGGATCGACAGCCATTGGCGCGAACTAACTTTTCTGCAGGTCGACCTTCATCATGGACACCGCGTGCATCTTCTACTTCCACTTCACCATCACCTCCATCAGGTGCCACCTCCAGCCGTGATACAAGAAAGCAGGCACAACCACCACTCTCTGCCAAGAGCACACCTGCCGGGCCTGTGCAGAGCTCTTCTTCTTCCATGGCATCGACAGGGCACACAAGTGATATTATTTGTCGTCGTTGTAAGGGAAGAGGACATTTTGCGAGAGAATGCAAATCTCAGCGTGTCATGATTGCTACTGAGGATGGTGGGTATGAGTCCGCTAGTGACTATGATGAGGAGACTTTGGCTCTTATTACACGTGAAGAACATGGTGGAGATGATTCTGAAAATGAGACGCAATACATGGCTCCTGAAGACGCTGACAGGTATGAATGTTTAGCGATGAGGACATCAATACAATTATTACACCCACAGGCCCTGCTGCTATACATACTGGACCAATTACTAGAGCTCGCGCACGCCAATTAAATTACCAGGTACTTTCGTTTCTTGCTAATGATTCTAATGTTCATGAGAATATGATGCTGCCTAAATTGGATACATTTGTTTTGCTTACAAATGAAGGGCCTAGCTTTGAGAAGGATGAACATTGGAGCAAGAACAAGCATGGAGATGATGGCATGCGCATGGGGAACAAGAACGGAGTTACAAGTGATGATTTCAGGACGTTGAAGCCACCATAATGCGTGCATGAAGCCTTGGACGAAATATACAAGATGCTACTTCATAACTTTCGTCCAGAGGCTATTCTAGGTGCTGCGTCACCTTATTATTGGGCCAGGCCCATATAATTTCGAAATACATAAGTATAGGCTGTTTTTAGAGTCCGTATGTGTGGGGAAACAAGAGATAGGGTTGGTTTCGGACCCCTTCCTCAAGGGCCACGAAATTCCCCCCCTCTTCCTCCATATATACAGCCCTTAGGGCGTCGTTTAGACTTTGGGTTTTGTTTAGATTAAAAGTTCGCCATAGCTGCAACTTCGCGTACTTCGTTTGTGTTCAGCGACCAGACAAAGGCGTCACAGAACCCCACCTTGATCAATAAAGCTTTCATCTTATATTCGCAATATCCAGATTGCAATCTCAGTTTCTTGCCTGTTCTTCGTTTGCTCGCAGGAAACAGACCCTCGTGGTCAGGTTGATCGTGCTCCGGCGTGGTCGATAACCTCTCGGAGTTGGTTTAGCGATTGCTAAGGCGCGACGTCCTCGCACGTTCGTAGTCGGGTCGTCAAAGTCGACTTCCATCAAAGCGATATTCATCATCTCATCGAAAGACGGGACACCTTTGCCTCTATCAATCATGATGTAAGGAAATAAATAATAACTTTATTATTGCCTCTAGGGCATATTTCCTTCACCTTCCTCTTTGCCCCCTGCAGTCACTAACATTTTGCAGGAGTTCGCTGACGTCTTCCCACAAGACGTGCCACCGGGATTACCACCTATTCGAGGGATTGAGCATCAAATTGACTTAATTCCCGGTGCATCGCTACCCAACCGTGCACCATACCGTACCAATCCAGAGGAGACGAGGGAGATTATGCGTCAAGTACAGGAGCTGCTCGACAATGGTTATATTCGCGAATCCCTTAGTCCTTGTGCTGTTCCTATTATTCTAGTGCGCAAAAAGGATGGTACGTCCCGTATGTGTGTTGATTGTAGAGGCATTAATAATATTACTATTCATTATCGTCATCCTATTCCTAGGCTAGATGATATGCTTGATGAATTGAGTGGCTCTACAATATTCTCCAAAGTTGATTTGCATAGTGGATACCATCAAATTCATATGAAATTGGGAGATGAATGGAAAACAACTTTTAAAACTAAGTTTGGTTTATATGAGTGGTTAGTCATGCCTTTTGGGTTAACTAATGCACCTGGTACTTTCATGAGACTAATGAACGAAGTTTTACGTGCTTTCATTAGACGATTTGTGGTAGTCTATTTTGATGATATACTGATTTATAACAAATCTTTGGAAGAACATTTGGAACATTTACGTGCTGTTTTTATTGCTCTACGTGATGCACGTTTGTTTGGTAACCTTGGGAAGTGCACCTTTTGCACCGACTGAGTATCTTTTCTTGGCTATGTTGTTAGTCCACAGGGAATTGAAGTTGATAAAGCCAATATTGAAGCTATTGAGAGTTGGCCGCAGCCCAAAACGGTCACACAAGTGAGGAGTTTTCTTGGACTCGCTGGTTTCTATAGGCGTTTTGTGCGAGATTTTAGCACCATTGCTGCACCTCTCAATGAGCTTACAAAGAAGGATGTGCCTTTTGTTTGGGGTACCGCACAGGATATTGATGAGCTAGTTTTTACTTGCCACCAAATCTGATATTGATGAGCTAGTTTTTAGCAAATCTGTTTCCTATGCTTTTGTGTGCAAAGAGGCATTATTTTCATTCGAGGACGTGCCTTCCTCTTTGCCCCCTGCAGTCACTAACATTTTGCAGGAGTTCAATGACGTCTTCCCACAAGACGTGCCACCGGGATTACCACCTATTCGAGGGATTGAGCATCAAATTGACTTAATTCCCGGTGCATCGCTACCCAAACGTGCACCATACCGTACCAATCCAGAGGAGACGGAGGAGATTATGCGTCAAGTACAGGAGCTGCTCGACAAAGGTTATATTCGCGAATCCCTTAGTCCTTGTGCCATTCCTATTATTCTAGTGCCGAAAAAGGATGGTACGTCGTGTATGTGTGTTGATTGTAGAGGCATTAATAATATTACTATTCGTTATCGTCATCCTATTCCTAGGCTAGATGATATGCTTGATGTATTGAGTGGCTCTACAATATTCTCCAAAGTTGATTTGCATAGTGGATACCATCAAATTCGTATGAAATTGGGAGATGAATGGAGAATAACTTTTAAAACTAAGTTTGGTTTATATGAGTGGTTAGTCATGCCTTTTGGGTTAACTAATGCACCTAGTAATTTCATGAGACTAATGAACGAAGTTTTAC